>NC_041382.1:249382529-249422432 GCF_002162155.2 Triticum dicoccoides
CGAGTACTGGACTGCAGCTAAGCCCCTGAGTGAGAGGCTTGCTCATCACTCGATAGGATTTTTTGAACTTAGGCGACTACTGGACTGCAGCTAAGCCCCCGAGTGAGAGGCTTTCTCATCACTCGGTAGGATTTTTTTCAACTTAGGAGAAACGGATTCGCAGCTAAGCCCCCAAGTGAGAGGCTTGCTCATCACTCGGTAGGATTTTTTCAACTTAGGCGAAACGGATTCACAGCTGAGCCACCCACTGGGGGATTTCATAAGCAGACGTAAACAATCGACAATCTTCTTAGAAGATTGTAAAACTCTTGTCTTTCATAAACAAAATACAAAGGTGTTTCTTATTACATCTCAGCAGACTGAGTGTTTAAGTATAAAAGGGGCGGAGCAGCTGCGCATTCCAGGCGTGCGGCTCGTCTTTCTTGTGCTCGATGTCGTAAAGGTGGTACGCTCCATTGTGGAGCACTCTGGTGACCACGAAGGGACCTTCCCAAGAGGGAGCAAGCTTATGTGGTTTCTCCTGATCCACTCGGAGAACTAATTCTCCCTCTTGAAATGCTCGACCCCTCATGTTTCTGGCATGGAATCAGCGCAGGTCTTGCTGATAGATGGTTGATCGGATCAAGGCCATATCTCTTTCTTCTTCAAGGAGGTCAACTACATCCTGTCATGCTTGTTCTACTTCTTCCTCTTTGAAAAGCTTGACTCGGGGTGCATTGTGGAGCAAGTCACTCGGAAGTATAGCTTCGGCTCCATAAACCAAGAAAAATGGGGTTCTGTCAGTCGACCAATTCGGAGTTGTCCTCAATCCCCATAATACTGATGGAAGTTCATCGACCCAGGTTCCTGCTGCGTGTTTGAGGTCACGCATCAGTCGGGGTTTCAATCCTTTGAGAATCAATCCATTTGCTCTTTCAGCCTGTCCATTCGACTGGGGGTGGGCGACCGAGGCATAGTCAACTCGAGTACCTTGTGAAGCACAAAAAGTCCTGAACTCATCAGAATCAATGTTTGATCCGTTGTCAGTGATGATGTTGTGTGGAACACCATATTTGAATGTTATCTCCCTGATAAAGCTGACAGCAGTACTGACATCAAGATTCTTGATAGGCTTGGCTTCAATCCACTTGGTGAACTTGTCGACTGCTACAAGCACATGAGTGAATCCACTCCTGCCAGTCTTCAAAGTTCCAACCATATCCAATACCCAAACAGAAAAATACCAGACGAGTGGAATGTTCTTCAGGGCTGACACAGGCTTGTGAGACATGTTGGAGTAAAACTGACAACCTTCACATTTGTCGACTATTTCTTGTGCCATCTCATTTGCCCGAGGCCAGTAAAATCCCGCTCGGTATGCTTTGGCCACAATGGTCCGAGAGGACGCACGGTGACCACAGGTCCCCGAGTGGATATCATTGAGGATCACTCGACCTTCTTCAGGTGTTATGCATTTCTGGCAAACTCCAGTCACACTTTCTCTGAACAATTGTCATCTTATCACAGTGGAGGCCTTAGATCGACGGACGATCTGTCGAGCCTCTTCTTCATCTTCTGGGAGATCTCCTCTAAGAATGTATGCGATATATGGTACTGTCCAATCGGGGGTGATGACCAAAACTTCCATGATCAAGTCGACCACGGCTGGAATCTCGATTTCAGTCGGATAAGTGGCACTCTTCGGCTGTGGGGGCTCTTTAGTGAAGGGATCTTCTTGAACTGAAGGTGCATGAATATGCTCCAGGAACACATTACTGGGAATGGCTTCTCTCTTGGAGCCTATATTTGCTAGATCATCGGCTTCTTGATTTTTTAGTCGAGGGATGTGATGGAGCTCTAACCCCTCAAACCTATTTTCTAACTTTCTTACTACATTGCAATAACCCGTCATGGCTGGGCTTCTGACGTCCCACTCCTTCATCACCTGATTGACCACTAAATTCGTGTCGCCATAGACCAAGAGGCGACGGACGCAGAGTGAAATGGCCATACGCAACCCATACAGAAGTGCCTCGTATTCGGCCTCATTGTTGGAGGAGTCAAAGTGAATCTAGAGAACATAACTGAGTTTGTCGCCACAGGGGGAGACCAACACCAGTCCAGCACCAGAACCATTCAGCATCTTGGATCCATCAAGGAACATGGTGCAATGATCCGAATGAATTTGGGCCGGAAGTTGCTGTCCGATCCACTCGGCGAGGAAATCAGCTATTGCATGGGACTTAATAGCCTTCTTTGCTTCAAACTTGATATCCAGGGGAAGGAGTTCAATCGCCCACTTTAACACTTGACCAATTGCATCTCTGTTGTGCAAAATCTCTGACAATGGAGCGTCGCTGACGACTGTAACAGAATGATCACAGAAATAGTGTGCAACCTTCTTTGTGGTCATGTAAATTCCATAAACAAGCTTCTGATAATGGGGGTATCTTTTCTTTGATGGAGTCAGAACTTCAGAAACATAATACACTGGGCGCTGAACTTTATAAGTTTTTCCTTCTTCTTCCCGCTCAACCGTGAGTACTGTACTGACAACTTGTCCAGTGGCTGCAATGTAAAGCAGTAAAGGCTCTTTGCTGATTGGTGTAGCAAGCACCGGCTGGGTGGAAAACAGGGCTTTGAGCTCTACAAACGCTGCATCAGCTTCGGGAGTGCACTCGAACTTATCAGACTTCTTCATCAGTCGGTAAAGAGGCAGTGCCTTTTCACCGAGACGAGAAATGAATCGAATCAAGGCGGCCAAACAACCAGTACGCTTTTGGACATCATGCACACGCACATGGCGTTTCATCCAAAGAATGGCACCAACTTTCTCTGGGTTAGCATCGATCCCTCGTTCAGAAACGAGGAAACCGAGTAACTTTCCATCAGGAACTCCAAATGTGCACTTTCATGGAATAAGCTTGATATCATACCTTCTAAGGTTGGCAAAGGTTTCGGCAAGGTCAGCCAGCAGGTCGGAACCTTTACGTGACTTGACTACAGTGTCATCCATGTATGCTTCCACATTCCGACTGATTTGAGTGAGTAGACACTTCTAGATCATCCTCATGAATGTGACTCCGGCGTTCTTCAGGCCGAATGGCATAGTCACATAACAGAAACACCCGAATGGAGTGATGAAAGCCGTTTTTATCTAATAGGGTCCATACAGTCGGATCCGATGGTACCCGGAATAGGCGTCCTAGAAGGAAAAATGCTCACACCCCGTAGTTGAGTCGACAATTTGGTCCATGCGGGGAAGAGGAAAATGATCTTTCGGGCAGGCCCGATTGATATGCTGGAAGTCAATGCACATGCGAAGTGAATCATCCTTCTTGGGGACCATGACAACATTGGCGAGCCACTCGGAGTGGTAAATCTCTCGGATGAACTCAGCTGCCAGGAGCCGAGCCACTTCCTCGCCAATTGCTTTTCTCTTCTAGACGGCGGACCTTCGAAGATGTTCCTTGACTGGTTTTACTTTTGGGTCGACTAGCAAACGATGCTTAGCCAGTCCCCTGGGTACACCGACATGTCAGAAGGTTTCCACGCAAAGATGTCCCAGTTCTCATGGAGGAACTGGATGAGCGCTTCTTCCTATTAGCTGTCGAGTGTTGACGAGGTATGGGTCGGATCAGCATTGGGATCGGTCGGGTGGATATGAATCGACTTCGTTTCCCCTGACGACTGAAATGTGGACTCTGTGGCAGGCTTCTTGGCTCGCAGCAAATCACTCAGATCTGCATTTTTCTGGTACTGTTGCAGTTCCATTACTGCCATCTGTGCATCGGCAATTTTTGAGCCCTTCTGGAAGCACTCTTCTGCCTTCTGCCGATTGCCAGTGAAAGTGATTACTCCTTTGGGGCCAGGCATCTTCAATTTGAGATACACGTAACATGGCCGAGCCATAAAACGTGCATAAGCGGGTCTCCCTAGAATGGCATGGTAAGCACTCTTGAAATCCACTACCTCAAACATCAACTTTTCCTTGCGGTAATTCTTGGAATCACCGAAAACCACATCAAGTGCGATCTGGCCGAGTGACTGAGCCTTCTTGCCGGGTATAACACCATGGAAACTCATGTTGCTTTCACTAAGCTTGGACATCGGAATGCCCATTCCCTTCAAGGTTTCAGCATAAAGGATATTCAGGCCACTACCACCATCCATCAGCACTTTAGTCAGTCAAGTGCCTTTGACTACTGGGTCGACCAACAGTGCTTGCCTCCCAGGGGTGGCTATATGCGTTGGGTGGTCCGACTAGTCGAATGTGATGCTAGTCTGGGACCACTTCCGATAACTGGGTGTTGCAGGAGCAACCTTGTTTACTTCCCTATTAATACCCTTCAACCGACTTTTGCTTTCAACATCAGCAAAAATCATCAGTGTGGAATTGACATTGGGAAAACCATCATCATCTTCTTTCCTCTCCTCACCTCCGTCCAACTCATTTTCCTTTTCCTTGGGTTGTTTCTCTTGGAACTGCTGGATCAGGAAACGACACCGTCGAGTGGTGTGTTTAGGGTAAATGATGTTCCCCTCTTCACCTTTTTTGGTATGAATATGGCATGGTAAATCCAACACATCATTCCCATCTTTATCCTTAACTTTTTTGGGAGTCCAGGGCCCTTTGGGCTTTCCTTTGAACTTTCCTTGGGCAACAGCTAACGCTTCACCAGGAGCAGCTGGTTTGGCCTTTCGCTTCTTTGTCCGACTGGAATTCCCTCCTCTAGTTTCTTTGGCGACTGTTTTGTGTTTGCCACTCCAGAGTCGGTCTTCCTCTTCACCATTGGCATACTTGGTGGCAATCTCCATCATCCGAGTCAGAGTCATATCTCCTGTCTGACCGAATTTCAGATTCAACTCCCGATACTTAACGCCTTCCTTGAAGGCACAAATTGCTTGGTGATCTGACACATTCTCCACTATAGGGTGCAACGTGATCCATCTCAGGATATAATCCCTCAAAGTTTCATTCGGTTTCTGGACACAACACTGCAATTCAGTCAACCCTGCCAGCCTTGTGCAAGTGCCTTCAAAGGTCCTAACAAACACTCGAGCAAGTTACTCCCAACTATATATGCTGCCAGGAGCCAACTGATTCAACCACGCTCTGGCAGAGCCCTCCAACATCAAGGGGAGGTGCTTCATGGCCACATCATCATTGCCACCACCAATCTTCACAGCCACTCGGTAATCCTCAAGCCAAGTGTCTCGCTTGGATTCGCCTGTGAACTTGCTGACTCCAGTCGCCAACCTGAAGTTGGAAGGAATCACTGCTGCTCTGATGGCTCTGCTGAAACACTCTGGTCCTAAAACGTGCACCCTGCTTCCACTCGGATGATCTCTATCGTGGCCTTCTTTGTGAGCTTTGTTCCTATCAACCAGACCTTGAACGAGGATAGACCTTGCACTAAAACCTGGCTCTTTGGGGTCGACTGGAATTCTTCGTTCGTCGCTGTGGGGGCGCCTGTCATCTTGTCGTCGAGGCACGTATGACCCACTCCTCGGAGGAGGTGTGGGCACTCGACGAAGGTCAACATGGTCGAGTCGATGATCATACTGCTCATGGTTCCTGTACTGATCTTGCTGGTACCCACGTCCCTCACTCCGCAGAGGCGATCTCGGGCTATGGGCAGACTGGACAATATCCGCCACCACAGACCTGCTATGAATCCTATTCCGCGACTGAGATATTGCTGTATTCTGCTCCCCCGCTGCACGGAGTAAAGCCCGGATCTGCATCAAACCTCGGCCAGCTTCTGACTGGGAAGGTTGAATTGACTCTGCTATTTGAGCTGCAGCTGTGAGATTCTGGATCGGAGTTCGGTATACCTGAGTCGGAGGCAGAAAAAGTTGTCGTCGACTGGACTCGGCAATCCGCTGCCGAGCACTCTCGTCTTGTGCGCGCTGGAGGTTCTCCAGTCGAGTGCTCTCAGCCAAGTTGGCCAGGCGTGCCTCCTCCAAGGCCTGGGCCTCAGGGGTTTCTCCAACGATAGGAGTGTGAAGTGCATCCATATTACGGTGGTGAAGATCTTCCCTCTGTTGCGAAGAGAGGGGTTCGGGGCAGTACTCGCCGTGAACACGCGATGGATCGCCGCCGCCATCGCCACCTCCTTCATGAGTGAAGCCAGCAGGACTGCGTGGTCCATTGACCATCAAGAGTTCCGCCGCGGGGTCACTGCTGTCGCATTCGGACGCAGTCTCGACGGAGCCAATCGACAGATCAAACATGCCGTAGAGGGTTTCATCGGGCTCGATCGCCGCGATTTGTGCGGTGGCCGATTGGCGGGCCATAGCGTGCCTCAACCACCGCTGAAGCCGCGACCGACCAGATCGCTGGCGCCGGCGAACAACAGAGACGGAGGTTGCCGTAGGAGCCGACTGATATGGAGTCGACGGTTGCCGAAGAAGGACGCCGCGAACGCATGCACGGAAGTGCGACGCCCCGCAGACGGGGAGCGCCTCGACGTCGAGTGGAGCCTCGAGGAGCCAAGTGTCTTCGACGATGAAGACGAGCGCGCTGAGACAGATCTCGCGGCCATCAGCCAATCCTCCGCCGGAAACCATGATGATGGGAATCGGAAGAATCGCAACTTCTCCAATAAACTGCCAAGACACCTGACCCACAGTGGGCGCCAACTGTTGTGGATCTAAGACTGACAGTAGAGTGCGGGATAGGTATGAGGATGCAAGATCCTAGCTATGGAGTAGTTGTACACACGAGTTTTACGAGTTCATGCCCTTCTCGAAAGAAGTAACATCCCTATGTCTCGGTGTCCTGAGGCGGTCGTCTGGATTATATGTGTGTGTAGGTTTACAAAAGATGTGAACCCTTGTGCGTGTGGAGGGGGTGGCTTATATACAGTGCGCCAGGACCCCAGCCAACCCACGTTACAAAGGGTTTAAGGTACATTAAAGGGGAGACATTACTGGTAACGCTAGCAAATAAAGAGACATAATGACCATTAGATCTATGAGGTGATGCTCGACCGTTGCAGTTCAGAGCGACCTTAGACCTTCTGGTGGTCGAGTGACAGTCTCCGCGGTCGAGTGACTTCAAGTCTTCCGAGTGAAAGTCCTCATGGTCGAGTGGATGATGACTCTTCTTCGAATGCTTCTGGTTTGAGGGTGACGTCCTAGGGGAGGGTGTCTAGGTCAGGCCTATGACCCTACCCTAGGTACATATCTTCATCACCAGCTGCATGAACCCTAGCCACATGGCGACTCTCAAGCAATTTAGCACAAGCATCAACCTAATATTTCTCCAACGTATCTATAATTTTTGATTGTTCCATTCTATTATATTATCTTCTTTGGATGTTTATGGGCTTTATTTGATACTTTTATATTATTTTTGAGACTAACCTACTAACCCAAGGCCTAGTGCAAATTGCTGTTTTTTGGCCTATTTCAGTGTTTCGCAGAAAAGGAATATCAAACGGAATCCAAACGGAACGAAACCTCCGGGAGAGTTATTTTTGGAACAAACGTGCTCAGGGGACTTGGAGTAGACATCAAGCAACCAACGAGGTGGCCACGAGGCAGGGGCGCACCTACCCACCAAGGAGCGCCCTCCCCCCTCGTGCCACCACCGACCTACTTCTTCCTCCTATATATATTCATATACCCCAAAAACATCCAGGAGCATGACGAAACACTATTTCCACCGCCGCAACCTTCTGTACCCAAGAGATCCTATCTTGGGGCCTTTTCCGGAGCTCCGCCGGAGGGGGCATCGATCACGGAGGTCCTCTACATCAACTCCATGGCCCCTTCGATGATGTGTGAGTATTTTACATCAAACCTTCAGGTCCATAGCTATTAGCTAGATGGCTTCTTCTCTCTCTTTGGATCTCAATACAAAGTTCTCCCCGACCTTCTTGGAGATCTATTTGATGTAACACTTTTTGCGGTGTGTTTGTCGAGATCCGATGAATTGTGAGTTTATGATCAAGTCTATCTATGAATAATATTTGATTCTTCTTTGAAATCTTTTTTGTATGATTGGTTATCTTTGCAAGTCTCTTTGAATTATCAGTTTGGTTTGGCCTACTAGATTGATCTTTCTTGCAATGGGATAAGTGCTTCGCTTTGGGTTCAATCTTGCGGTGCTCTATCCCAGTGACATAAAGGGAAACGACACGTATTGTATTGTTTCCATAGAGGACAAAAAGATGGGGTTTATATCATATTGCTTGAGTTTATCCCTCTACATCATGTCATCTTACCTAATGTCTTACTCTGTTCTCATGAAGTTAATACTCTAGATGCATGTCGGATAGCGGTCGATGTGTGGAGTAATAGTAGTAGATGAAGGCATGAGTCGGTCTACTTTTCACGGACGTGATGCCTACATACATGATCATGCCTAGATATTCTCATAATTATTCACTTTTCTATCAATTGCTCGACAGTAATTTGTTCACCCACGGTAATACTTAGGCTATCTTGAGAGAAGCCACTAGTGAAACCTATGGCCCACGGGTCTATTCTCCATTATATTAATCTTGCGTCAACAAATTATTTTTGGCACCGTTTATTTTTCAATCTTTACATTCAATCTATATCATAAAAATACCAAAAATATTTATCTTATGATTATTATGTCTATCAGATCTCACTCTCGTATGTGACTGTGAACGGATTAGCAACCCCTTTATCGCGTTGGTTGCGAGGTTCTTATTTGTTTGTGTAGGTATGGGGGACTTGCGTGTAGTCTCCTACTGGATTGATACCTTGGTTCGCAAAATATGAGGGAAATACTTATGCTACTTTTCTGCATCACCCTTTCCTCTTCAAGGGAAAACCAACGCAGTGCCCAAGAGGTAGCAAGAAGGATTTCTAGCGCCGTTGCCTTTGAGGCCTATGCCAAGTCAAGTCAAGATTCGATCTCCCAGCAACTAGCCATTTCTAGCACCGTTGCTGGGGAGATCTACACACAAGTCAAGACATACCAAGTACCCATCACAAACTCTTATCCCTCGCATTACATTATTTGACATTTGCCTCTCGTTTTCCTCTCCCCCACTTCACCCTTGCCATTTTATTCTCCCTCTTCCGTTCGTCCGTCTATTTTCTCATGTTACCATATGCCTTCTATTTGCTTGCATCTCTGCTTGCTTAAAATCTATCGATATGGATCCACTTAAAGTGTTCTACTTGGATCATCTTCGATCCTTATGAGCTCGTGCCGAAACCCCAACTAGCCTAGTTGATGGGAAATCTTTAGATGAGCATGCTCATTTTGTGCATCACCGTTTGTCTGAAAAAGGGAGACTCTTATGGGATCAAATAAACATATTGCTATGTTATGCTTGGAATCTTTGTGAAATTTGTGATCTTACTTAAATATGTGATCTTTGTGAAATTTGTGATCTAAGAACCCTAAAAAACACCTCCCCTACCTTATGCAAAGGGTGTTTATAGTTACTATGATATCGAAAAAATTGAAGAATTTGTTGCTTTTAAGGGTGCTTATGAAGTTGCTTATTTGATTGAAAAGTATGATATTACTCTCTACGAATCTGAAAATTTTGACATACTTAAATACTGCCATGAAAACTATGCTCATAATGTCTATGTCAAAGAATTTATTGAAAAAATGACCATTGCTTCGAAATAAAATAATGATATGCATGAATCTATAGATAATTATGATTCCGATGATTTGATTGAAATATCCCTTGATGAACACGATGCTTGCTATTCTTGTGGCCATCATGCCAATATTTATGAAGATGAATTTGCTATAGTTCCTTATGTTAAACATGAGATTGTTGCTATTGCACCCATACTTGATAGTTCCTTCGATGAAAAGCATGATTGCAATGATGTTATCATAAATTCTCTTAATGTCAATTGTGTTAATGATATGCAAAACCTCAAGCTTAGGGATGCTAATTTTGCTATGACTACTATTTGTTGCAATGATCATGATTAGGGTGATTCTTCTTATAATCTTGAAAATTTATTTAAGCCCCATGATGAATATAAGATTGATAATAATGTTTGTAATAATATTGAAAGTGGGTTTGGAAGAGTGTCAACTTGAGATCCCACATACTTGTAGAATGTTCAATCTTATGAAGTTTTTGATAAAAGTGGGTTTGGAGAGGTCATGACTTTTGTTAATGTTAATCCCACTATTTTGGAAGAGTGTTAACTTTGCATACATGTGGATCGTGTTAAGAATATGTTTTGTGATAGATATATTGTTGAATTTTCTTATGCTCCTACATGTAATTATTATGAGAGAGGAAAATATGGTTGTAGAAATTTTCATGTGACTAAATTACCTCTCATTATGTTGAGATTGCTATTGTTTCTTTCCACTTCCTTGCATATAAATAGTTTTTGCTTGCCTTGATAATTTGTTTGCCTATAATATGCCTATGCATAGGAAGTATGGTAGACTTATATGTGTTTGTCACGTGTTTTATGATGCTCTCTTTGTGCTTCAATTCTTGTCTTTCATGTGAGCATCGTTGAAATCTTTTGCCTAGCTAAAAGGCCTTAAAGAAAAGCGCTTGTTGGGAGACAACCCAATACTTTTCCTTGCTGTTATTCAATAAATAATTCATCTAGCCTCTGTTTAGATGTGGTTGTATGCTTTTAATTAGTGTTTGTGCCAAGTAGAACCTTTGGGAAGACTTGGGGAAGGTCTTTCCGATCTTGCTATAAAAAACAGAAACTTTAGCGCTCACGAGATTTGCTGCCATTTTTTTTACTGGAGATCACTATTTAGTTAATTCTTTTTTCAGATGATTAATAGATAAATTACTCGCGTCCAAAAATTTCTTTTAGAATTTTTGGGGTTACATAAGTATTCGAAACGTACAGATTACTAAAGACTGCTCTGTTTTTGACAGATTCTGTTTTTGTGTGTTGTTTGCTTATTTTGATGAATCTATTGCTAGTATTTGAGTGTATGAACCATAGATAAGTTGCAATACAGTAGGTTTAAAACCAATATAAATAAATAATGAGTTCATTACAGTACCTTAAGTGGTGGTTTGCTTTCTTTTACTAATGGAGCTCATGAGATTTTCTGTTTAAGTTTTGTGTTGTGAACTTTTCATGTTTTTGGTAAAGATTTGATGGATTATGGAACAAGTAGTGGCAAGAGCTTAAGCTTGGGGATTCCCAAGTCACCCCATGGTAAATTTCAAGTACAACCAAAAGCCTAAGCTTGGGGATGCGCTGGAAGGCATCCCCTCTTTCGTGTTCTTCTATTGGTAACTTTACTTGAGGCTATATTTTTATTCAGCACATAATATGTGTTTTGTTTGGAGCGTCTTGTATGATTTGAGTCTTTGCTTTATAGTTTGCCACAATAATCCTTTCTGTACACACCTTTTGTGAGAGACACACATGAATCGGAATTTATTAGAATACTCTATGTGCTTCACTTATATCTTTTGAGCTAGATAATTTTGCTCTAGTGCTTCGCTTATATCTTTTAGATCACGGTGGTGGTTCTATTTTATATAAATTATTGATCTCTCATGCTTCACTTATATTATTTTGAGAGTCCTTTAGAACAGCATGGTAATTTGCTTTGGTTATGAAATTAGTCCTAACATGATAGGCATCCAAGATGGGTATAATAAAAACTATCATAAAAAGTGCATTGAATACTAGGAGAAGTTTGATACTTGATAATTGTTTTGAGATATAAAGGTGGTAATATTAGAGTGTGCTAGTTGAGTAGTTGTGAATTTCAGAAATACTTGTGTTGAAGTTTGCATGTCCCGTAGCACGCACGTATGGTGACCGTTGTGTAACAAGTTTGAAACACAAGGTGTTATTTGATTGTCTTCGTTATGAGTGGCGGTCGGGGACGAGCAATGGTGTTTTCCTACCAATCTATCCCCCTAGGAGCATGCGCATAATGCTTGTTTTTTGATGTCTTGTCGGATTTTGCAATAATTATGTGAGCTCTTTATGACTAATGTTGAGTCCATGGATTATACGCACTCTCACCCTTCCATCATTGCTAGCCTCTTTGGTACCGTGCATTGCCCTTTCTCACCTTGAGAGTTGGTGCAAACTTCGCCGGTGCATCCAAACCCCGTGATATGATACGCTTTGTCACACATAAACCTCCTTATATCTTCCTCAAAACAGCCACCATACCTACCTATTATGGCATTTCCATAGCCATTCCAAGATGTAATGCCATGCAACTTTCCACCGTTCCATTTATCATGACACACATCATCATTGTCATATTACCTTGCACGTTCATGTAGTTGACATCGTATTTGTGGCAAAGCCACCGTTCATAATTTTTCATGCATGTCACTCTTGATTAATTGCCCTTCCCGGTACACCACCAGAGGCATTCATATAGAGTCATACTTTGTTCTAGTATCGAGTTGTAATCATTGAGTTGTAAATAAATAGAAGTGTGATGATCTTCATTAATAGAGCATTGTCCAAAATAAAAAAGGCCAAAAAACAAGAAGGCCCCCCAAAAAAGAAAAATAAATAAAAAGCGGCAATGCTTCTATCCTTTTTTCCATACTCGTGCTTCAAAGTAGCACCATGATCTTTATGATAGAGAATCTCTTGTTTTGACACTTTCATATACTAGTGGGAATTTTTCATTATAGAAATTGGCTTGTATATTCCAACAATGGGCTTCCTCAAATGCCCTAGGTCTTTGTGAACAAGCAAGTTGGATGCACACCCACTTAGTTTCTTTTGTTGAGCTTTCATACCTTTATAGCTCTAGTGCATCCGTTGCATGGCAATCCCTACTCCTTGATTTGACATCAGTTTATGGGCATCTCCCTAGCCCATTGATTAGCCGCGTCGATGTGAGACTTTCTCCTTTTTGTCTTCTCCACATAACCCCCATCATCATATTCTATTCCACCCATAGTGCTATATCCATGGCTCACGCTCATGTATTGCGTGAAAATTGAAAAAAGTTTGAGATAACTAAAGTGTGAAACAATTGCTTGGCTTGTCATCGGGGTTGTGAATGATGAGAGCATTCTTGTGTGACGAAAATGGAGCATGACCAAACTATATGATTTCGTGGGGATGAATATTCTTTTCCATGTTATTTTGAGAAGAAATAATTGCTTAGTTAGTAAGCTTGAAGTATTATTATTTTTATACCCTTGATGCCCCTCGGACTCTTGACGAGCATATTCTGAGCATTGGGGTTCGCCTGCGGCCGGCCCACCAGATGCTGCGCCGGCTTCAACGTGTCGGCGCCCAAGCGATCGCCGCCCTGTGGCCAGACGTGCAGGCTCCGCTCATCCCCAGTCGGACTGCCGACTGGTTGGAGGTCGCGGCTGGCCATCTTGAGGCTTGGAAGGGTTCCTCGGCCCGGGCCGGAGCGCGCCGAGCCTTGGAATTCGTCAAGGCGTGGTATCCGGGGCTGGACCTAGACTGGCTGGCCACACTCCGGTCAGAGGCCCAGCCGGAGCTGGCAGCCGCAGAAGATGCCCTTGTCAAGCGTGCGGCGGCGATCACCGAGTACACCGACACCAGCATCTTTGTCCCCGAGCAGGCTCAAGACGGCGAGGAGGTGCCGCCGGAGTGGTTTGGGCTGAACTCCGACTATGGCGAGGACTCGGCAGATGTGATCAACTCCAGCGTCGAGGAGGAAGACGAGGCGGAGGACGGGAGCGAGACGGAGGCACCGGAAGACGGAGCGGACGACCAGCCTCATCTCGACCGCGCCTCCAGCAACGAGCCGTGCCCGCCCGAGCCGACTGCTGCCGGAGGTGATCAAGCTGAGACCGCCCAGCCGGCCGCCCCAACATCCAACACCGTCGTCTCCTCCGATCCTCCAAACCCGTCTGCCGCCCCTAGGCTGCCACCTTGTCCTTGTTTTATCTGTTCTAACAGTTTTTGAAGAACTTGTTAATTCGCACAATTCCACCCACTGGGGGTGTATTCTGAAATTCTGCTCGAAGATTCGGCCAAGGGCCTTTGTTATGTAAATATTCATCCGACTTCTATCCTTCTTGCTCATTGTTCTTTTGGCTTTTTCCTTTGCCGTCTTCCCTCAGTTGCCGTCTTTGTCAGTCAGACAGCCACTCCGCGGATTGCTGCTGGATCAAATTCTTGGTCACTTTGGGAAGGCAAGTACTTAGCCGTTTTAGGGTTGTTTAACAAGTCGGATTGAAGGCGGAAAGCCGACTATTCAAGAGTCAGTTTGCGAAAAAAGGCTAGAAGCCGGCCTTAAGCTATGTTTGTGCTTTGAGTCCTTAGCCATTTTTCATGTGGACGCCCATTCTTCCTTACTCCTGCCCACCAGACAGTCGCTCTGTGAGCTGCGGCTTCTGGCAGGAGACGGTTTAGACGCCACACACTACTTGTCCGGCTGCAGGAAGCATTTCAAAGCAAAGGTCGGCAAGTCCCCGGGCCGACTAGTTGAACCCGGTGCCAAACGGCATAACCAAGAGTAATATACTCGAAGGCATATTTCTTATCATATAGATAAAAGAGGGCAGTCCCTGAGCTCTTCTCGGGGGGCCGAAGTCTTAGTACTTTTAATACAAAAGGTAGCGTGATACACATTGCGTTTAGCTGTAAAATTTTCAGAGGAGATTTGCATTCCATGGCCGCTCTGTCTCTTTGCCGGAGTCGTCCCTCTTGCGTGCTTGAGGCTTCTGTGCATCGATCAGGTAGTAGGAGTTGTTGCCCAACACTTTTCTGATGATGAAGGGGCCTTCCCAAGGTGCCGACAGCTTGTGCTGGCCGGCTGTCCGCTGGATTAATCAGGCCACGAGGTCGCCCTCCTGGAAATATCTCGGCCTGACCTTCCTATTGTAGTATCTGCGCAGGCTCTGCTAGTAGATGCTGGACCGGCTGAGTGCCAATAGCCGGCCCTCTTCCAGCAGGTCGACGCCTTCTTGTCGTGCTTCTTCTGCTTCTTCCTCGGTGTACATGGTGACTCGTGGGTAATCGAACTCTATGTCCGTTGGGATGACAGCTTCAGCACCGTAGACGAGGAAGAAAGGTGTGAAGCCGGTTGACTTGTTTGGAGTCGTGCGCAGGCTCCAAAGGACGGCTGGCAACTCATCGAGCCAGCAGCCAGCCGAGCGCTCCAGAGGTTCGATCAGTCGGGGCTTGATACCAGACAGGATGAGGCCGTTTGCTCGCTCCACCTGGCCGTTTGACTGTGGATGGGCGACAGATGCTAGGTCCAGTCGGATGCCCAGTGTCGCATAGAAACGAGCCCCTTTGGCAAAATTCATGCCGTTGTCGGTGATGATGTTGTGTGGTATGCCGTACCGAATTGTGATGCCGGAGATGAAAGTCACGGCAGTCGGACCGTTCAGTTGATTGGCTTCGCTTCTATCCACTTGGTGAACTTGTCCACCGCGACAAGTAAGTGAGTTAAGCCGCCTCGTGCCGTCTTGAATGGTCCCACCATGTCTAGACCCCAAACTGCCAAAGGCCAGGCAATGGCGATGGTCTTGAGTGCAGAAGCCGGCTGATGCGGCTTGGAGCGGAACTTCTGGCACCCTTTGCATTTTTGGACCAATTCCTTGGCCTCTTCTAAGGCCGTTGGCCAAAAGAAACCGTGTCGGAAAGCTTTGGCGACGAGTGCTCTTGAAGCCGCATGGTGGCCGCACTCGCCTTGGTGGATGTCTTTGAGAATTGCTTGGCCTTGCTCTGGCTCTACGTAGCGCTGGTAGACACCAGTGACGCTGCGCCTGACCAGCTCTCTGTTGAGTATGGTGTAGGCTGCCGCTCGGCGTTGTACTTGCCAAGCTAAGGTCTCATCAGTCGGCAGCTCTTTGCTCACCAGAAATTTGAGAATGGGTTGTGCCCAAAGGGTGTTGCTATTTCTTCGACTGCGAGAACTGCGACTTGGACGAGGGCGGCTGGGCTGGGAGGCGGCGGGTTGGAGTCAACAACCGCTTGCTGGATTAACGAAGTCCCCGGGCCAACTGGCGCAGCTCTTGGGCCGAGTTCTGGAGTCTTCGAGCCGGCCGCTGTAGTCCCCGGGCCGGGTTCTGCAGTATCTGGGCCGGCCTCGACTGTGGAGGCTTTGGAGCCATCTGCCAAAATCCCCGTACCATGTGCCTGGGCTCTGGAGTCGGATCTGACTTCTTAGGCAGGAGCCGGCATGAAGATGGAGTCTGATTCTGGTGAAGGCTTGACAGACGGCTTGAGGAGGCGTTGAAGGGCGACGCCGGATGGTATTGCTTGGCGGGTAGAGCCGATTTGTGCCAAGGCATCTGCTTGGTCGTTGTCGTTTCTTGGCACACGGAGGAACTCGCACCCATCGAAATACCCACCGAGTTGCTGCACGAGGAAACAGTAACTCGCCATGTTTGCATCTTTGGCGTCCCAGTCGCCGGATGACTGCTGGACCACTAAGTCCGAGTCGCCATAACACAGGATCCGGCGAATGCCGAGTTCTTTGGCAAGCCGGAGCCCGTGAATGAGCGACTCATACTTGGCGACGTTGTTGGAGGCGGCAAAATGGATTTGCAGTGCGTATTCGAGCTTGTCGCCTTTAGGAGAAGTGAGGACAACGCCGGCTCCCAAGTCGGTACGCATTTTCGAGCGTCGAAATGCATCCGCCAATGGGTGGAGTCGGGCGCTAGAGGTAGGTAATGGGTCTCGGCCCAGTCGACGAGAAAGTCGGCAAGTGCTTGTGACTTGATGGCGGTGCAGGGCTGGTAGTGGATGGTGTAGGGAGCCAGCTCTATGGCCCACTTGGCCACTCGGCCAGAAGCATCTCGGCTTCCGATGATCTCGGCAAGTGGGGCCGTGCAGACCACAGTGATTGGATGCTCTTGAAAGTAAGGCTTCAATTTCTTGGCGGCAAAGTGCACTCCATAGCACATCTTCTAGTAGTGGGGGTAGTTCTGCTTGGAGGCCGACAGTACTTCGCTCAGGTAATATACCCGTCTCTGGACAGGTAGTGCCTTTCCTTCCTCCTTGCGTTCCACTACAATGACCGTGCTGACTACCCGGTGGGTGGCGGCGATGTACAGGAGCATAGGTTCCTTAGGAGTCGGAGCCGCCAGAACGGGTGGAGTAGTCAGCATCTTCTTCAACTGGAGAAAAGCTTCATCCGCCTTGTGGTTCCACTCGAAAAAAGTGGTCTTCTTCATGAGCTGGTATAAGGGGAGAGCTTTCTTGCCCAGCCGACTGATGAATCGGCTGATGGACGCCAAGCAGCCGGTGAACTTTTGCACGTCCAGCAGTCGGCTGGGTACCTCCATCCTCTCAATGGCCTTGATCTTTACAGGGTTGCATTCTATGCCGCGTTCATAGACTAGGAAGCAAAGGAGTTGGCCGGCTGGTACTCCGAAGACGCACTTCTCGGGGTTGAACTTGATCTGGAATCGGCGCAGGTTCTCAAAGGTCTCCTTGAGGTCTGCCAGCAGTGTTCGACGCTTTTCTGTCTTCACCACCACATCGTCCATGTAGACGTGGGCGTTTCTCCCGAGTTGCTTGAGGAGGCACTTCTGCATGCAACGCTGAAAGGTGGCGCCGGCATTCCTCGAGCCGAACATCATGGTGAGGTAGTAGAAGGCTCCAAACGGCGTGATGAAGGCGGTCTTCAGTCTGTCAGCCGGGTTCAGCTTAATCTGGTGATATCCTGAATATGCATGCAAAAAGCTCAACAGCTCCCATCCGGCAGTGGAGTCTATCAGCTGATCAATTCTTGGTAGAGCAAACGGGTCCTTGGGCAGGCCTTGTTGAGGCTCGTGTAGTCAATACACATTCGCCACTGCTTGTTCTTCTTCACTACCAGGACCGGCTTGGCTAGCCACTCTGGAAAGAATACTTCCATAATGAAGCCGGCTGCTAGGAGTCGGGCTATCTCTTCTCCGACAACTCTTCTCTTTTCTTCTGAGAGGCGGCGCAAGGGCTGCCTGACCGGCTTTGCATCAGATCGAACATGTAACTTGTGCTCGGCAAATTCCGTCGGTACACCTGGCATGTCTTTGGGGGACCATGCGAAGATGTCCCGATGCTCATGGGGGAAATCGACGAGCTCGCCTTCCTATTTGCTGTCGAGGTTTGCGCCTACGACAACGTACCTCTTTGGGTGCTCCGGATCCAAGGGTATCTTATTTATCTCCTTGGCCGGCTTGAATGAACCCTCAGCCTCCGACTCCTTTGGTTAGGCGACACCTCTAGCTGCTTGCTGGCCATCGCCACAACTTGGTCAAGGAGCCGCTTCTCGGCTGCGATCACCAGGGACTCGGCCAGCCGACTACTCTCAGCCGCACAGGTAGACGACTTCCGGTAGTCGCCAGCTATAGTCAGAATCCCCCTGGAACTAGGCATCTTCATTTTGAGGTAGGCGTAGTGGGGGACCACCATGAACTTGGCCAGGGCAGGTCGGCCAAGTAGTGCAGGGCTCTCGAGGTCCACCACCTCAAACCAAACTGACTCTCGGTAGAAGTGCTCTTTGTCTCCAAAGAGGACGTCCATCAGGATCTTGCCGATTGGTGAGCAGGAAAGCCCAGGAACAATGGCGTGGAACATAGTCCGGCTGTTCTGAAGTTGTCTTTGCTTGATTCCTAATTTCTCCATGGTGTCCTTGTACAGGATGTTGATGCTGCTGCCTCCGTCTATCAGAATTCACGGGAAACGAGCAGCTCGTCTATCTGTGGCAAAGGTGGCATCCAAGACCAAGGCATAAGAGCCCGGACTCGGCATCACCTCTGGGTGATCATCCCTGCTCCAGCTGATAGGCTTCTCCGACCAGTGCATGAACTCAGGCGTCTCTGATGCTACTGCATTCACCTCTTGTCGCTGCAGCCGCCTGCTGCATCGATCATCAGCCATGCTGGTAAATATCACGTAGGCTCCGTGCTCTTCGGGGTACTCGTCTTGTACTCCGCCGACTGGCCTGACAACCGGCCGCTGGGGCGGAGGCGGCTGCCCAGCAGGCGGAGGAGGTAGGAGGCCATCTCCTTTGGCGATCCTGGTGAGCTAGTGGCACTTTCAGGTGGTGTGATTCGACGGCTTCGCGCCGCTATGGAACTTGCAAAGACCATCCAGAGTCTGCTCCTATGATAAAGCCGGCAACCAGTTGGGCTTGCCACCTTTCTGTCACTTGGGTGGAGGCTGCCCATCCAGCTGCTGGCCTTCAACTGTCGTGACCTGCCGGCTGCTGGAAGCCGGCTGCGGGGCCTTGCGCTTGTGGTCGCTCTGCTGTTGCTGCCGACTGGCGTCTCCTGCCGAAGTTCTTGGAGCCTGAGGGGCCACTTTGCCAGTTGCGCTAACTTGAATCTCCGCCTTCATGGAGGAGTCGACCGTGGCATACTTGTCTGCTATGATCAGGAGCTTGTCAGGGGTTTCTGGCTCGTCGCAGAGGAGCTTGTGCTTGAGGAGGGTGCCTTCTCTGCACCCGGCGGTGAAGTACTCGATAGCTTGCACCTCGTGCACGCCCTCGCAGGAGTTCCGAAGCACGGCCCAACGCGTGAGGTAGTCGTGGGTCGACTCGTTGGGGCCTTGCATGCACAAGGAAAGCTGATGAGGCTTGGGAAGACGCTTGTACGTGCTGGTGAAGTTGCGGACAAATGCTTCGGTGAAGTCGACACAGTTGTTGATGCTACGGGGCTTCAGGCTGTTCAGCCATGTCTGGGCTGTGCCCTGGAGCATGAGCGGAACGTATTTTACGGCGACGCGCTTGTTGCCGTTCGCTATGTTGATAGCCGTGGAGTAGTCAACCAGCCAGTCCTCCGGCTTCACGGAGCCGGTGTACTTGGGTGTGTCTCTTGGGAGTGTGAACCCTTTGGGAAAGGGCTCGTCTCGAATGCGAGGCTCGAAACAAGGCGGACCCAACTCGTCTTCTTCTTCCAGCGCTAGGGATTGGTGAAGTCGATCGATCCGGTGGCGGGCGTCGTTTTCCCCGACTCCCTCTCGGCGGCCGAGGCGGTCACCGAGAGTCGAATGATCTACAGGCGGCGGGGAGACTCGCCTTTCCTTGCGAGGAGGAGGAGGCGGACAGTCGTCCCGTCGTTCTACTGCTCTCGGGCGGCCGTCTTGGTCGCGCTCTATGGTAATGTGAGTCCAACTGTGGCTGACAGTCGGATCTTTGTCCTTCCTTCCTCGGGCGCCGCCAGCCGGCGTCTGAGACGTCGTGCCTTGATCTCATCGAAGGTCGTCGTTTTGCCGCTGCGGAGCCTCCGTGCGGCAGCCGGCCTCGTTCTGCGCGAGCTGGGGCTGGCGAGCCACCAACAGCGTGATCTATCTCACGCTGGTAGGCTTCTGACAACGTCTCGTGCTAGCCAGCTTCTTCGCGCCTTGAACGAGCTGAAGGCAGCGCGCCTCCAACGTCTCCGCGTCAACGTCTTCTGGAATAGGCGCAATCAGGTCTTGTAGTGCCGCGCCAAGTGGGTCATGCGCTCCTCCGCCGGGAGGCTCGTCATGACTGATGACGAGCACCTCGGTGACAGTGCTTCCATCACTCTCCACGTGAGGGAGATGTTCGTCGTAGACCACCACGTTGGTGGGGAACGCGTCGAGCGACGAGGTGTCGGAGTCGACCAGCATCGGGTCGGTGGAACCTACAGACTCCAAGTCCACGACAGGCTCGCCGGCGACGTGGAGTTGGTCGAGGAGGCTCTCGGGGCTGCCCGTGCCTGCGTTGGATGCAGGTTCGTTGGAGAGGCGAACCTCGCCGAAAAGTTCGGCGAGGCAGCTGGCAGCGTAGGCGATCTCAAGGTCATGCAACGCGTTAGCGCAAACTCCGTCTAGCGTGCCTGGCTGGCTGCGCTCGCCAGGGAGGAAAAGGGTTCCCGTCCAGAGCAGATCTCCGGACGACGGTGCACCAGGCCCCACGGCGGGCGCCAAATGTCGGGGGTTGGGTGCGACATATGCCAAAGGATGGCTTATCATGGTGGGGGCAAGTAGAACGTCGCCGGTGCCTGGAAACGGGATGAGGCGAAGACATGCAGGCCGGCGAATCTTACCCAGCTTCAGGGCTCTCCGGGGAGATAATACCCCTACTGCTGCTCTACGGGGTCTCCGCATGATAACTATGGCAAAGTGTTTACACGGTTGCTCCTTGAGTTGTTTCCTGGAGGTAGGAGAAGGCAAGGCTAGCTCTCTCCTTCCTATATGATCTGGTCTAATGCTAATGGATTCCAACCCTTTGCATGGATGCCCTGGGTTTTATTTAGGCCTACCCCCCAGGGGTACAATGGTAATCCAGCTGGGCGCGGGCCCAGTCGTCAGTCTCTCTGGCCGCCGTCTTATCCGCCGACTCCTGGGGCCCGCCGACTGGTGGGCCCCGCCAACTGGCTTGGTGTGGAGCCGACAGGCCGCGTCCACCACGGGCGGGTCCTTGCCAGCTGCAGATTACTGTAGGCTCGATCATGAGGTCGTGGCGACAGCCCCGCCGTCTGGCGGGCGATCACTGTGGCCACTACTTGTTGTGTCTGATTAATGGCGCGTGGGGCCCGTGGGAGGGGCCGGCCGACTTCTGGTGGCCGATTCCCATCCGGGCCGACTGGTGGTTCTTTCGCCGTCTTTCGTACGCCCGCCGACTGGTGGGATCCATCATCCCTGGGTCGTACCAGCAGGCCGTCGTGGGCACATGGCTCTGCCCCCCGGGGCTGATGTCAGGGCCGACATGGCAATAGTGTCGCGCCGCACGGAAATCCCCGCGGGCACGGCGTACTGTAGCCACGCCTGCCCTTGGAAAAAGGGGTGGGAGTGGACCTCACTGTGGCCACTCCCCATCCCGTCCCTCTTTATGAGGGCATGGGGGTTGGTGGCGTCACGGGCCGACTCCCCATGGACGGCCTCTCCAGAAGTCGCCAGTCAGGAGTCGGCTCATCCTGAAGTCGTCCCAGGGACTCGGCCGCGAGTGGGCAGCCTGCCGCCTCGCCACCGACTCTCAGAAGGCAGATCTTCGTCCTGGGGCCTCGAGGGGCGCAATCTGCATCAATGTCTTGAAAGGTTCTGGGCCTGGGTTAGCCTACCCGTGGCCCATTACTCCGACGCAAGTGGTAGGTAACGCGACATAGCGATAGAGTGAACATCTAGAAAGCAAAGATATAAGTGATTTCGAGGCTATGGTCATCTTGCCTGAGATCCCACAAGGAAGAAGAACGAGTCCATGAAGGAGACAAACAGACGTAGTCGAACGAATCCTCACAACTCCGGAATGAAACTGAAGCTAACGAGAGAAGCATTCCGAAAAGAAGCAAGCAACATAGTAAACAACCACCACATAAGCATGGCATGATGCTCAACCAAGTATGATGCATGTCCGGTTTAAAGAGGCATGGCATGGCAAAGTGCAATAAACAATACTACAAATTAAGTGGAGCTCAATATGCAACGGAGTTGCATATTCAAGAAAACACCAGATTCATTTATTTAGTTCACTCTCGTTTATGTACCGACCAATATTAATTGTTATTAAACATGGCAAGAGGTGAAGCATAATAAAACTACCTATCTAGGCAAGTTTAAATGAGGCCGGAACAACAAACAACAATTCCAAAAAATCCTCAGGAGCATATTATGAATTTGGTACTGTTCTGCCCTAACCATATTTAGAGTTGTTAAAGAGGAAAATAAAGTGCACAATGTTAATCTATGCATTTTTTCTACCCCGTTTACGTATAAATTTTATTTAAATCCGACCTACGGTTAAATAGTTATGAAATAAAGCATTTTAACAAGTTATTCGAGAAATTTTAAACAAACATCAATTTAAACATTTTAAACATAGATGAAAGTTGGATATTATGAAACTGGATGAAATTCCAAGCATTTTTCATATATAAAGTTTTTACATGTGATGCACGGTTGGTGAGTTAGGATATGCATGAAGTGCAAGGGCTTTCCTGTAAAACTGCAATA
This sequence comes from Triticum dicoccoides, assembly GCF_002162155.2. Lineage (NCBI taxonomy): Eukaryota > Viridiplantae > Streptophyta > Magnoliopsida > Poales > Poaceae > Triticum > Triticum dicoccoides. The sequence continues at coordinate 249,405,336 of NC_041382.1, forward strand.
CTCTGGATAAATAGACAAATTCACAGAACAGGAAAAAACTATACTGGTTGAATCTCCTGGGTGCCAGATACTAAGCTGCGCTCACGACATCAAATAGGCATAAAGGGGGGTTGCTCACCCATGGGCCAAGCCCAAGTTTGCGAGGAGGGAGGTCAAGGCCGGCTGGCTTTGACTGGGCCTTGAGCCGCTGCAGCCCAGCGACGACAAGTCAATCCGAGCACTGACGGGGAAGGAACGGGCGAGCGGGCAAGTGGGGCACCTCATCCTGTTCTCGTTAGGAAGTAGAGCAACGACAGGGACTTGGCGTTCTATTCATCGACGAAGACGAAGAGGAAGCCGAGCCCAGTGTGGAGCGGCGGCGAGATGAGGCGAGCGAGTAGGGTGGCGCTGCTGCCGACAGACTTTGGGGCGACGCGGACGAGCAGGAGTCAGAGGACACAATGATAGCGAACTTGGCGACGGGTGGCGCGATGAGGGACTCGGCGAGGGCGCACAGGAACCGGCCGGATCCGAGGCCAGGGCAATGCATCTTACCAGAGATGGGCGATGCCATGAGGGAAGAGCATGGCGGCGGCGGCTCCCTGCTAGTTCGGTCTGCCGGCGACGAGGCTGACAAAGTGGCCGTCGGGCCACGGAGCTTGTGCGCCAGCAGAGGAGCTCGGGGCCTCGGGTGCGCAAGGCTGCAGGGAGCTCCGGCATCGAAGGAGAATGGCAAGACGCTGGTGCATGCTCAACCCGAGAAGAGGAGGTGGCATAACGGCGGTGAGCTTCCATGTTCCTGAGCGGCCATGGTGTTCCATGCTCCGGTCTTGTAGCGACCCGACCTCAAACGTTCAAGTCTCTGTGCTTCAGTGTCATCTCTGGATTGGTAATGCTGATACACACTGTACTCGAGGATTTATAACAGAGTAGCAATCACGCACTTATTACATCAAATATCTCCAAAGAGAACTTATGAGAATAAATATGGCTTAAGGCCATCTAATACAATAACAACGGAAGGCTTGGAAGATAAAGTGAGTCCATCAACTCCAACGTCATAGCTGAGCTGCACGGCAACGACCTAACGAACCTTACTCCTCGTCTAAAAAGTCTGCAACATAATACGTTGCAGCCCGAAAACGGGTCAGCACATGGAATATGCTGGCAAAATAACACAGTAGAGCAAGAACAGAATGATACTCTCACTATATGCATATTTGGCTGGTGGAAAGCTCTATGGTTATAGTTTTGCGAAAAGCCAATTTTTCCCTACAACAAAGGAATAGATTTTATTTTAACTTCCATGGTAGTTGAGACATCATTGAGAAGGTTCCTCCAACTCCATCCCAATTAAAGTAGTTATCAACCAAACAATATTAAGTTAAAAGTGATGAGATACTTAAGATACTCCAAGTACTAGATATTCAAGATTTTTCCATAACTGGGGACACGGCTAACCATGATTAGTTTATACACTCTGCAGAGGCTTGCACACTTTTCCCCACAAGACTCAATCTCCGCTGTTGGATTTCTCGCACTACAGGGTGTTTGAGAAACGGATGACCGAGACATAGTCTTTCAGAGAGTGAGGGAGGATGAGAGGGGGACGTGGGGGTCGGCGTGGCATCCCTGGACGTCTCCAAGGCGTCGGCAGAAGCAGGAGGTGGCCGGCGTGTGGCTGCGGGCGCCGGCCACGGGCTCCTCGTCCTCCTGGCGGGAGGAGGACGACGACTGGCAAGGCCAGTCGGCTGGGCCGAGCCAGGTGGGCTGGGCCAGCACAGGTAAGGCCCAGGTGGGCTTCCCTCTCTCTCTCTTTTTTGATTGGTTTCTGTTTTTCTATTTAGCTGCAACTGTTGGGCTTTATTAAAATACTAAAACGTTTCCAAAAATCCTGAAAATAATTGTGGGCTCTGTTTAGAATATTTCCAACAGCAAACATTTATTTCCAGAATTATTTGAGCATTTAAATTATTTTATAGCATTTAAATGCCGAAAATCAAATACTTGTGATTTAATTTGATGACCTTCTATTGACCTAGAAAATTGTGCACCAATTTTGCCAGGGGTTCTAACCCAAGACAAAGAGGGTGAACTTTTTAGAAGGGCATTTCAGGTTCATTGAAAAATAATTTTAGTAAACCCTAGTTGTTTCCAGGGGGGTTGGGGGTTCTGTCTTCCCCATTTCAAATTTAAGAGGAATTTAAACATGATGCACACTCTAATGCTTGAACTAACTAGGGTGTGACAACTCACCCCCACTCAAAAGAATCTCGTCTCGAGATTTAGGATCCTCTGGGAAGAAGGTGGGGTACTCGAGTCGAAGACGATCCTCCCTTTCCCAAGTGGCTTCTTTCTCGGAATGGTGTGACCATTGAACCTTGAGAAACTTGATATTATGACGTCGAGTGGTACGCTCGGCTTGATCAAGGATACGAACGGGATATTCCCGATATGAGAGGTTATCTTGTAGATCAAGCGTTTCGTGGTCCACTCCATGGATAGGATCCGCGAAGCAACGCCTGAGTTGTGAAACATGGAAGATATCGTGAACTCTGGAAAGATGCAAAGGTAGTTCCAATTGGTAGGCCACTTCTCCTCGTTTGGCAAGAATGCGAAAGGGTCCAATGTAACGAGGAGCCAATTTGCCTTTGATATCGAAACGATGGGTTCCCTTTAACGGAGTAACCCGAAGGTAAGCCTTCTCGTCGACTTCATAAGTCATAGGCTTATGTTTACGATCATATTGACTCTTTTGACGAGATTGGGCTGTTTTCAATTTCTCACGAATAACGCGAACCTGCTCTTCTGCTTCTTGAATTATATCCGGGCCAAAGAGTTGTCTTTCTCCAGTTTCTGACCAGTTAATAGGCGTTCGACATTTTCGTCCATAGAGAACTTAGAAAGGAGCCTTGCCCAAGCTGGCTTCATAACTATTGTTATAAGCAAACTCCGCGAATGGAAGGCATTTCTCCCAACTCATTCCGAACGAGATAACAGAAGCTCGGAGCATATCTTCCAGAATTTGATTAACTCGTTCTACTTGACCACTTGATTGAGGATGGAAGGCGGTACTAAAAGAGAGACGAGTTCCCATAGCATTTTGGAAACTTTCCCAAAATCGAGAGGTGAGGAGACTCCCATGGTCTGAGTTAATTTCCAATGGGACACCATGAAGACACACTATTCGGGAGATGTATAATTTGGCTAGCTGGCTAGCGGTGATACTCTCACGAACAGGTAGAAAGTGGGCTACTTTGGAAAGTCGGTCGATTACGACGGTGATGGCATTATTCCCTCTCTTGGTCCTGGGAAACCTAGTGATGAAATCCATACTGATTTTATCCCATTTCCATTTAGGAATAGCCAAAGGTTGAAGGGTGCCAGCAGGCGGTTGATGCTCTACTTTAACACGATGACAAACGTCGCAATTAGCAATGTACTGAGCGATTTCTCTCTTCATCCTAGTCCACCAAAACCTCTGGCGTAGGTCTTGATACATTTTAGTACTACCGGGATGAATGGTGAGAGGGGATTCATGAGCTTCCTTAAGGATCAACTAGCATAGATGTTGTTTCTTGGGAACCACCAAATGGTTCTTGAAGAAGACAACACCCCGCTTATCCATGGAAAAACATTAAGCAACTCCGCTAGCAATGTTTTCCCTAATCCGGGATATGCCCTTATCACGCTTCTGGGCAGCTATGATTTGATCCAAAAGGGTAGCTTTCGCCACCAGGGTGGATAGGAATCCTCGAGGAACAATGTGAAGATTAAGCTTACGAAATTCCTCATGGAGAATTGGTTGACTTTGTTGTAACATCAGGTTGTTACAATAGGACTTACGGCTTAGCGCATCAGCCATGACATTGGCTTTGCCCGGGGTGTAAGTTATTCCTAAGTCGTAATCCGAGATCAACTCAACCCAACGTCTTTGCCTGAGATTCAAATCTGGTTGGGTGAAGATATATTTCAAACTTTGGTGATCGGTGAAGATCTCGCAACGATTACCGAGAAGGTAATGTCGCCAAATTTTAAGTGCATGGACTACAACTGCAAGCTCTAGATCATGTGTGGGATAATTTTCCTCATGTGGGTGTAATTGCCGTGAAGCATAGGCAATTACCTGACGATCTTGCATGAGTATGCAACCTAGTCCTTGTCGTGAGGCGTCGCAATAGATAATAAAGTCCTTGGAGAAGTCTGGTGGTACCAGTACGGGAGCAGATGTCAGGCGTCTTTTCAGTTCCTGAAAGCTGAACTCGCACTGTGGAGTCCACTCGAACTTTTTATCTTTCTTGAGGAGTTCAGTTAGAGGTTTAGCAACCTTGGAGAAATTCTCGACGAAGCGGCAGCAATAGCTCGCTAAGCCAAGGAAGCTCCGAACTTGCTTAACCATCTCAGGTGGAGCCCAATCAAGGATGGCTTGAACTTGCTCGGGATTGACAGCAATACCCTTGCCAGAGATTACATGGCCTAGATAGGTCACTTCTGGCAACCAAAATTCACACTTGGAGAATTTGGCATAAAGGCGATGCTTTCGAAGTTTCATCAATACCAGCCTTAGATGTTCGGCATGTGCCTCTTCATTCTTGGAGTAGATGAGTATGTCATCGAGGTATACTACGACGAATTTATCCAAGTACTCCATGAAGACCGAGTTCATTAACCGAGAGAAGGTAGCTGGGGCATTTGTTAAACCGAAGGACATAACGATGTACTCGTATTGGCCATAACGAGTAACAAAGGTCGTTTTGGGAATGTCCTCGTTTCTGATTTTGATTTGATGGTAGCCCAACCTCAAATCCATCTTCGAAAAGATTGAGGATCCAGCGAGCTGATCATACAGATCGTTGATCCTAGGAAGCGGGTATTTGTTCTTGATGGTGACCAAGTTGACAGGTCGGTAATCCACAACCATTCGATTCGTTCCATCTTTCTTCTTAACGAAGAGGACGGGGCAAGCCCAAGGAGAGGAACTAGGACAGATGAAACCCTTTTTCAAGGAATCATCGAGTTGGTTCTTAAGCTCGGCTAGTTCTAAGGGTGCCATCTTGTAGGGTCTTCTAGAAATTGGAACGGTTCCTGGAACAAGGTCTATCACAAACTCAACATCCCTGTCAGGTGGAACACCTGGAAGTTCTTCTGGAAAGACATCCGGAAAGTCTCGGACTACCGGAACATCCTCAAGGTCTGGAAGGGGGTTGGCATTTAGGGATTAAAGTTGGCGCTTGGCCACTCGGGTTAAGACATTGACTGTCTTGCCCGATGGGTGAGTAAGTTGAACAGTTCTAGTGGCACAATCGATCTTAGCATAATGAGCTGACATCCAGTCCATACCCAAGATGATGTTTACGTCCGAGGACTTGAGAGCTATTAAGGATGCTAGGAAGACAAGTCTATCGACAAGAATTTCATTCCCATGGCTTACTCTACAAGTTTGCCATCTAGAGCCAGGGGTTTGAATTTCTATGGTAGAGGGCATGTCACAGAATGCCGTGTTATGCAATCGAGCATAGTTCTCAGATATGAATGAATGAGATGCTCCAGTATCGAAAAGAACAGATGCCGGATGGCAGTTAACAAGGAGCGTACCAAGGACAACGTTAGGATCCTCGTGAGCCTCCTCGGCTGAAACATAGTTGACATGGCCACGTGCAGTGGTGGCCGGCTTGGCGTAGAATGTTTTTCCCGCGGGCTTACCACGACCAACGGACTTTCCAGTTTGATTGGGGTTGTTGTTCTGGGGACACTCTCGTCTATAGTGACCCGGCTATCCACACTTAAAGTATGTCACCATATTGGGGCATGGAGCAGCGTTAGCAGCGGGGCCACCATAGGGCTTGGGCGGTGTAAATTGCTAGTTAGGACGAGGCGCCTCAAAGGATGGCCTCGGGATGAACCTGGGTGGCAGTGCCGTGCTTGGGATCCACACCCGGCGCTTCTGAGCTCTAGAGCCGGATGAAGAGCCAAAATCATGGGAGTGCTTGTGTGAAGCGTCATAATCAGTCTGGCCTGTCTCATCACTGATGGCTTTATTGACCCACTTCTGAAAGGAGGTGCACTCGTGCAGACGAAGATCACGGCGAAGCTGAGGGCTAAGTCCCTTGCGGAACCTTGCCTGCTTCTTAGCGTCAGTAGATACCTCTTCAGGGGCATAACGTGCGAGATTCCCAAATTCACGACTATAAGCATCCATAGTCAGTCTTCCTTGGGTGAAGTTGCAGAACTCCTCCCTCTTGCGATCCATGAGACCTTCCGGAATGTGATGCTCACGGAAAGCCTCACTGAATTCAGCCCAAGTAGTAATTTGGCCGACCGGGCGCATAGCTTCAAAATTTTCCAACCAGAGGCTAGCAGGGCCTTCGAGATGGTAGGCAGCGTAAGTAACCTTATCGGCTTCGGCTACGTTGGCAGAACGTAGCTTGTGGGTGATGCTGCGAAGCCAGTCATCCGCGTCGAGGGGCTCGACGGAATGGTTAAACTTTGGTGGGTACAGCTTGATAAAGTCATTGATTGACACCAAGTCATTTCGCGGATGGCGTGCGGTGTTCTGCTCAATCCGCTCTAGCAGGCGGTTAGTCTCACGCTTGTTTCTTTCCACCTATAGCATTACTTCAGCCAGAGAAGGCGGGTGAGGCAGATTTTAACCCCTAGCTGCACTAGCTTCCCCCTGCTCTGAGGCAACAGGGTTGCTGCGGGTGTTGACCATCCTAGGAGAAAACAAGACAACGGTTTAGATAAAGATAGCTCAAATTTAGCAAAGAAGTGCAGAATGTAATGGATAACGCGGAATGCAGAGATGTTCATCCGTATGTCATGGTAATATAAGACTGCCATATATATACCAACGGTCATACACATCATACATAGTTTAGTACAAGCCCAGGCTACAGTACAACTATGATGAAAGACGTTACATCTCATCGGAGGCATCCCAAGCTCCTATACATTATTTGTCTACACCTCCGGAATTGATTACACACAAAGTCATATTCCAAAAGTCACGCAGGATAGTGGAGATTCAACTACTACAATACTAGTGGTACTACTACTAACTCAGACAACTCCGTAGTAGTCCTCATAGAAGTCACCTCCATAGCCTGGAAGTTCAACATGACCATCCGGGAACAGACGGTCCTGAGGAGCCTGTGGACCATAGGGGCTAGGATGAGGTCTTGGACCAACAAACGGTGGCTTGCGAGGACCACGGGGTGGGGTGATGCCTCCCACATCACGCCAATCCACCATGTCTGGCAAAGCAGATCTCACAGGATACAGATCCCTTGTATCCATACATCCAGCTTGCACCGCTGGTGCAAACCGAGTCAATGTAGCCCAATGATCAGCACGGGTATTGAAAAGCTCCAGCCTCAAGGCCCGATTCTCTCGGTCCTTATCTTCGAGGATCTCGGCAGTGGTACGAGTTAATGAGTCCTCCTGAGTGGAGTCAGCATAGATAGCCTGAAGATACCCTTGCGCTCCCGGAAGTGAAGCTGGCATGTAACAGAAGTCGGTGTTACGAGGCAGGCCAGTCCGGACTCGCATGATGGTCATCATGGAACAGGCAGCATCCTGCACAGCCATCTCAATAGTAACCCGAAGTCCATAGGAACAGTGAAGGGGCTCGGTAGATCCAGGATAAGAAGTAAATATCCTGACGGTGCAGAAATATTGGCTTTGATGAAAGTCTCGGAATTTCTCTTCGACGGTGTATTCGGGATACCAACGGTAACCGGTCTCGATCATTACCCGGACTAACATAGCAGTATGACCGGGCATGTCGAGGCACCGGGTCAGGCGAACCACTTGGTTTGGAAACGTTTGGCCATCTGAAAGCACAACCACAATGCAAAGACATCAAAATTTCTAGGGAAAATTGGATAGCATAACAGCTGTAAATGCTCAGAAAAAGATTTGAGACATCCACAACAGTTCGCAATACCACTCAACAACATCATATCAAGGTTCTGATCCAATTAGCAACATACTAAAATAGTAGAAACTGAACTGGGGCTTATAACAACAATCCTATAAGCTACTACGGATTAGTAACACGTGAACCTGATAGAAGAAGAGAGCCTGGTCCTTAACCCACGTTGAATGAGAAGAGAATGACTCAGATCAGAGGCATAGGGTAAAGGAGTAAAAGAGCCTTACATTCCCTCCCACAATCAATTCCCCTACATATAACTAAAGCATTTCTAGACTCGACATCGACCAGCTTGGCTCAACGAACCTACAGGCAGTCCGGCTCTAATGCCAGCACTGTCAGGACCCCAATTCCAAGCCACATCGATCTAGCCGGTAACACCTCATATCACTTTGCGGCCTCATGCACGGTATCCCACGGGTGTCGCCTTACCATGGCCCGGGACCGTTTGCGCCTTTTGGCTCACGTATATGATAGTGTCGCTAGAATCCATATGACAGAGAACCCGGGCTGACATGGCTAGTCGTGAACCCAAAGCGGCACAGACCTATGGAGACAGGCATACATGAATCACATCAAGCATGTCGGTCATCAGCGGGTGATTCCGGGCTGTAGCATCGGGCTAACAGGACTCCGGGGAACCCGGGCTGTAGCAGGCTAGGCAAGACTCCGGAAGTCACCGCGTGACATTTCCCCGAAGGGACAGACATAGGAACAAAGTGAAACACATGCCGGCCAGTCAAGTGTCCTAAACAGTAGTGCTGGGCTAGCAGGACTCCGGTGAACCAGGCTGTAGTGGACTACTATGGCTCGAGGAACACTAGACTACATTTCCCCATAAGAAAGGCTGCCAAGGATAAACAACTAGATTGTCGGATCCCACTCATACCAAGCAATTCAATCATACACACAATATGCCCGATATGAGTACATACAACATGGCATCACAACAAAACTCTACAACTCAAGTACTTTATTTAAAGGCTCCAGAGAGCCATACATAACATGTTCATACAGATAGGGGTCACATGACCCGACACTCAAGTCATACAATCATACAAGCACATGCGGAAGCAACTAGTCTGAGTACAGACACTAGAAAGAAAGAAGGCTTCTCGAAGCCTGTCTATCTACATAGGGCCCTCCATGGCCAGGATCACCACCTGGGTGGCTAGTCACTCGTCGACGTCAAGGTCTACGTAGAACCCATCGGAGGGGGCGGTGTTGTCGTCTGAAAACAGTAATTACGCAAACATGAGTACAAGGGTACTCAGCAAGTCTTACAACAGAACCTACTATACATGCTTATTCTCAAGAAGGTGGTGGGGTTATTGCAGCAAGACAGCTTTGACTCTTGGCTAAGCTATCCTACGGAACTCCACCAGTAAAATAGTTTTCACACACAAGTCCACTACTCACCAACACAATACTCCACCGAGGATCCTCCCTCGTCATCCTACGAGAGGGCCATCCTCGGTACCCACACTTATCTTGAGTCTTTTAGTAGTATCCATTAACTTGTCTATGAACTGTATAGGCAACCAAGTAGTCCTTTACCGCGGACGCGGCTATTCGAATAGTTTTATACCCTGCAGGGGTGTACTTCGTCACATATGTTTCCACCACTTAGCGTCTGCACACGACATGTGCTCGGCAGACTTCAAGCGAAAACCGACGTGGGTGTAGACCATGACCTGACTAACCTCACAAGTCTCTAGTCCAGGTTTATCGCCTATTCAGGTTCCATCCACAAGGAAATCCGGCCGGGGTGTCCTCAACGGCCCCAAACGATGTGTACAGAGTCCCGAGACGCCAAACAGGCACCCGGCATACCCGACCACAGTGTATCTACCGTATCATAGCTTACCCCTAGGGTCAGCGCTAAGCACAGCCGCCAACACATATCCTACAAACACCAGAAACTAGTTGCAACTCCTGGACAGAGGGCGAGAGGGGTCAGTAAGTCGAGCGGGGTCATATTTCAGGGCCCAATGTGTGGTAGTAGCTGAATCTTAAATCACGCATACAGATCTCAGTTCTTATGGACGGTCTCAATGAAACAACCCACCATGTACTCCTACATGGCCTCTCATCGATACCTTTACCAAAACATGTTTAACACATTCCTCACATTACCGACATATCATATCACTCTAGCCCATCACCCACATGAACCAGACCTGACACAACTCTAAGCATAGCAGGCATAGCAAGGTAGGAATCACATACATGGCTCAATCAACTCCTACACATGCTAGTGGGTTCCATCTAGTTACTATGGCAATGACAGGTCATGCAAAGGATAAGGGTTCAACTACCGTAACACACAGTAGTTTGAATCGCGTTGTCTTAATGCAGTAAACAAGAGCAGAAGTGAGAGCATGGTTTTGTATCGGAATGATCAATGCGTTGCTTTCCTGTTGTAGTGGTAGTAGGGTACTGCCCTTCAGACGGATACTCGGGGTTATCCTCGGAGGCAGAACCTACCACGAAAGACACACCGAAACATAATCAACACATGGCAATATGCAACAATATGATGCATGCTATGACATGGCAAGATGAAGGTTTCTTGGCCTAATGCAAGCAAAAACAGAAAGGGATGAACTCATTTGAGTCAAAGATTCAATTATTAGCTTATTAAACATGGCTTTATTAGTGCATTACCCCATTCTGCTTAAACAGCAAGGTTAACTTGTTTTGTCATGCATGAAACCATTACAGATGGATAGATTGATTTTTTCTAATCATTTTTCATATATAAATCTTTGCATTTGGAGCTATGGTTGATTTTCTATGATTTTTAGAAGTTTTGATTATTTTCTGGAATTTCCTATTAAAGAATAAATCTAGAAATTGAATTAATGCGTCAGCACTGCGTCACTGTGATGTCAGTGGGTCAAAGGCGCCAGCCCAAGTCAAACCTGACTGGTGGGCCCCTTCTGTCAGTCTCTCAGCTAACTAACAGAGTTGGTTAGTGTTTAGTTAGCACGATACTGGGTTAGTTAGGCTCTGGGCCCACATGTCAGTCAGAGAGGGGTAGTTAACAGCGTCATTAACCTCAAATAGAGTGATTAGCTCTAATTTAAACTAATCTAAATTAGTTAGAAGCCGGCCCCACACATCAGTGTCTCAGATGGAGTCAAACTGGGGTCAAACCCCTGGTCAGCGGGGCTAATCCCGCCGGCGTTGAGTCGCCGGCGAGGCCGAGGTGGCGGAGAGCTTCGGATTTGGTCCTCCGGTGACCAAATCGCCGGTGGAGACGTGCTACGCGTAGCTGGGGAACTACCGCGTCCAGTGGTGCAAGTGGTTGGACACGGGGACGCCGGAAACGACGCCGGCGAGCTCGACAGCGGCGGCCGGAGTTCGGACGGGGTTGGGTTCGACGCTACGGTGCATGGGAGAAGGAGCTGGTGGTGGCTACGAGCTCCTGGTGCTGCGCTGAGCACAACGGTGAGCTTGGCTTCGAGCCACTATGGCTCTAGCCACGACGGCGCCATGGCCGGCGGCGGGGAGCTTCCGGGTGCGGTGGAAGTGGCGACTACGGAGGCCAAACGAGCACAGGAGCTAGGGGAAGAGGAAGAGGAGCTCACAGCGGGGTCGGAGAGGAGTCAGCGAGCTCGGGGAGGTCCTGGCGGCGGCGAATCGACCGGAGACGGCTCGGGTGCCCGAGGTTGAAGACGCGGGCGAAGACAGCGTTCGGCGGCGTTTGGAGTCGCATGGGTCAGCGGAGAGGTCCAGGGCGACGAGGCGGAGCTATTGGGCTTGTCGGAGGGGCGAGGGGGTGGCTCTGGTGACGTCTACGACGAATGGCAGTGAGGATCGCGCTCGGCCATCGTGGGAGAGGGTGAGGGAGACGAGGGGGAGAGTGAGGGAGGATGAGAGGGGGACGTGGGGGTCGGCGTGGCATCCCTGGACGTCTCCAGGGCTTCGGCAGAAGCAGGAGGTGGCCGGCGTGTGGCCGCAGGCGCCGGCCACGCGCTCCTCGTCCTCCTGGTGGGAGGAGGACGATGACTGGCAAGGCCAGTCGGCTGGGCCAGCACAGGTAAGGCCCAGGTGGGCTTCCCTCTCTCTCTCTTTTTTGATTTGTTTCAATTTTTCTATTTAACTGCAACTGTTCGGCTTTATTAAAAATACTAAAACGTTTCCAAAAATCCTGAAAATAATTCTGGGCTCTGTTTAGAATATTTCCAACAGCAAACATTTATTTCCAGAATTATTTGAGCATTTAAATTATTGTATAGCACTTAAATGCCCAAAATCAAATACTCATGATTTAATTCAATGACCTTCTATTGACCTAGAAAATTGTGCACCAATTTTGCCAGGGGTTCTAACCCAAGACAAAGAGGGTGAACTTTTTAGAAGGGCATTTCAGGTTGATTGGAAAATAATTTTAGTAAACCCTAGTTGTTTCCAGGGGGGGTTGGGGGTTCTGTCTTCCCCATTTCAAATTTAAGAGGAATTTAAACATGATGCACACTCTAATGCTTGAACTAACTAGGGTGTGACATACTTCTTGGCGCATGCCTAGATATATACTTGATCCTTTTTCCCTCTGGGGTGGTGAGACAAATTGACTTGCTAACACAGTCCATGTTTCCTCCGTACTTTGACATCCAGTCCATTCCTAATATCACATCCAATCCTTATGACTCCAAGATAATTAGGTCGGACAGAAAAACATGGTTGCCAGTGGTTAAGGGTATCTGGTCGCACCATCGACTAGCCATATACTCTGCTCCAGGTGAACTTACTAACAGAGGGGTCCTAAGAGTTTGGGTTGGTAGCTTAAACTTATCCACGAATTCCCTTAATATGTATGAATGCGATGCACCAGTATCAAAAAGAACAAGAGCAGTAAATGACTTAACCAGAAACATACCTATAACTGCGTCTGGCTGCTCTTCAACCTCCTCCACGTTAACGTGGTTCACTTGTCCTCTGTTGAATGGATTGGGCTTCTTACTAGCGCTCCCATTTCCGTTTCCATTCTTCCCTTCAGGGCACTCCGTGGCATAGTGTCCAGTCTTCTCGTACTTGAAACAAGTAACGTGGCTTAGGTCTCTCTTGGTGGGTGTGGCTGGATTGGGGCGGTTCTGATTGTTGCTTGCTCCATTCCTATTCCCATTCCTAGGGCTAGTATGATTATGGTTGCTTCCTCCATTATGGGTGTAGCCTCCATGGTTATGAACAAGTCCTCCCGAGTTCAGGGTTAGGCGAGGCTTCTGCTGAGCTCCTGAGTTATACCTCCCTTGTCCATACTTTCTCTTACGGCTCTCAATCTGTTGTTGCTTCCCTTCAATCATAAGAGCCTTATCTATCAACTCCTGGTAGTTGGTGAATGTTGCCACCAGCAACTGCATACTCATCTCATCATTCAGCCCTTCCATAAACTTCTCCTGCTTTGCAGCATCTATGGCCACATCATCAGGGGCAGAGCGAGATAACTTGCTAAACTCATCCGCGTACTGAGCCACAGTACGGTTCCCCTGGCGTAAGTTGCGGAACTCACGCTTCTTCAAATTTATGGCTCCAGTTGAGACATGGGATGTACGGAAGGCTTGCTGAAATTGGTCCCATGTCACCGTAGCTATAGGGTAGGTGATGGTGTAATTCTCCCACCATGATGCTCATGGTCCATCCAACTGATGTGCGGCAAAACACACCTTCTCAGCATCAGTATATCCTGCAGTGGTTAACTCCCTCCCAATCCTGCGGAGCCAATCATCTGCTACTATAGGCTCGATGCTACTTGAAAATAACGGCGGCTGCATCCTCAGAAAACGGGCTAAGTTGTCCACTGGTGGTGGTGGTTGTGGATTGTTGTTGTTGCCTTGGTTCTGAACTAACAACTGCATCAGGGTATTCTGTTGCTGGATCAACTGAGTGAGCTCCGATGGGAATGCAAATCCGAGGTCATGTCTCGGAGGCATATGATGGGTTTAGGGGGAAGAGATTAGAATAGAATGAGGTCTAATGAGATAGCACTACCCATATGCACATGAGGCGAACACAAACATTTCACTCAATCAATCAATCAAGTCATACAATCGGTCTAACTATCGCAAAAGTGCTCGGGCTACTTTATTTACATGGTGGAATACTACTACTGATGTGGTGGTTTACTAGAAATATTCCTCGGTTGCAGACTCCATGATATCTGCTCCAGCTTCATCTTCAAAGTCATCATCTCTCAGGTCAGAGTCGGTGTCGTCGATGATGATGTAGTCTTCCGAGCAAATCTCCTTGGGCTCTTCGTCTTCTTCTAGTGGTAAGGGGTCTCCCATGAATATTCCGATCTTCTTAATCAGGTCGTCATTCTTATCCACTAGTACAACGATTTCCTCCTCATAATCTTCACGTGTAGCCTTGAGTTCTTCCTCCAGTTCTGCGATCCTAGTCATTGCCTTCTTCAGATCTCTCATGTCTGCGCACATCTGATTCTCCTGGGGTCGAATGTGCTGGTTTAGTTCCTGGATGAAAGCTGCAATTGATCTATCCTTCCAGGTGCTGATCATCTCCCACTGCTCGTCCCGGTGCCCACAGGTCTGGTAAATAGTATCCTTAAGCTCCTTTTGATAAACTTCTCCAATGCGTCCCATGGCGATGTGAGCTGCCATACTCTTTCCTAAACTCCAGGTTGGTACATCAAAGGAAAACACTATGGGTTTAGTGACTGGCATGAAGGTCCTTCCCGGAACTTGTACTTGAATCATCCATCGCTCCTCTTCTGGTAAAGTGGCGTTGTAGGTCCCGGTGAAGCTTGGTATTCCTATGTTCAGGTACCTAGTGACTTCCTTCGAATGCCTTGCAAAAGGTGATTCTTCATCCGGTTGTGCAAACTTGTTCCTTGCATCCGCCATCCTAAAGAGTAGAAAATGCAGAGGAGTCAGAAATGAGAAGAGAATAGTGATCTATGGTTTTAGCTTAGTGGTCATGTCCTACACTCAGCGTGTGCTCTGATACCATCTTGTAGCGACCCGACCTCAAACGTTCAAGTCTCTGTGCTTCAGTGTCATCCCTGGAACGGTAATGCTGACACACACAGTACTCGAGAATTTATAACAGAGTATCAATCACACACTTATTGCATCGAATATCTCCAAAGAGAACTTATTACAATAAATATGGCTTAATGCCATCTAAAACGTTAACAGCGGAAGGCTTGGAAGATAAAGTGAGTCCATCAACTCCAACAGCATAGCTAAGCTGCACGGCAACGACCTAACGAACCTTACTCCTCGTCTGAAAAGTTTGCAACCTAATACGTTGCAGCCCGAAAACGGGTCAGCACATGGAATATGCTGGCAAAATAACACAGTAGAGCAAGAACAGAATGATACTATCACTATATGCATACTTGGCTGGTGGAAAGCTCTATGGTTATAGTTTTGCGAAAAGCCAATTTTTTCCTACAACAAAGGAATAGATTTTTTTAACTATCATGGTAGTTGAGACATCATTGAGAAGGTTCCTCCAACTCAATCCCAATTAAAGTAATTAACAAATCAACAATATTAAGTTAAAATTCATGAGATACTTAAGATACTCCAAGTACTAGATACTCAAGATTTGTCTATAACCGGGGACGAAGTGGCTGTCGGGCCGCGGAGCTTGTGCGCGAGAAGAGGAGCTCAGGGACTCGGGTGTGCGAGGCTGCAGGGAGCTCCAGCGTCGAAGGAGAACGGCAGGACGTCGGTGCGTGCTGGACCCGAGTAGAGGAGGTGGCATAACGGCGGTGAGCTTCCATGTTCCTGAGCGGCCATGTTGTTCTTTGCTCCGGTCACGAGTAAAGAGAAAAAAAGGAGGTTAGGGGAGAGAAGAAAGGTGAACCAGGGGAATGAACTGCGTCAGAGGATTTTTCTCACCAGCAGCGGGCTCTAGTGGGTCTCCGGCAAGGGCCGGCGGGGATGGAGATGCTGGAGACTTCTGCTACCGCTTGGGTGGTCGGCGGCCATGGCGCGAGGGAGACGAGGCCGAGTGCTCCTGCTCGATCTGATGGTGGCCGTGAGGATGGATCGAGAGGAGGAGTTTGGCTGGTTGGAAGATCGGTGGAGGGCGCTGGTTGGCTCGCGTGAGATCCCGAGGGAGATGGTGGCGGTGGAGTGGGAAGGATGGGACAAACCGCCTATATCCTAGGGATGGACCTGTATATATATTAAATGGGTTTTGGGGTAGGGGTATTCAGTCCGTCCGATCGTAATCGGGCGGTCGAGAAAAATAGGCTAGGGAGTCCAATAAATAAAATGAAGATGTTTTATAGATGTTAGGGGGTGATCTGAATGCAACGGTGATGACTAAGTGTTTCTGGTTCGGGGCAGTTTTCGGACGCGCACGAGGGGGTCGATGCACTATGCAGGGAGGGGTCGGGTGGTGAGGAGGGGTTTCAGGGCCCACCGATCACAATCGGACGGCTCCGGACGTGAGGAGGGTAAGATTGGGCCTGGCGGTTGGTAGTTGGTTGTGTAGATGGTCTATGGAGGAAAGAGAGGGAAAACATGGCAACAGTTTTCGGAGATCGAAAATGTCTGACATTAGACCAACTATATTTTCGCGGCGTCAAACGGACTCCGAATGCGATGAAACTTTGCAGACGGTCTACCTACAACATAACAAGACCGCGCGCCAAATCACATCCCATTCCGAGAACATTTTCCGGCCACTTAAAAAAAATACTATTTCGGACATGTCGCGGGTGCGTGCGCCTGTCTCTGTACTCAGAACAGACAACGGAGAGAACGGGGAGACCCGGAAGGATGCAAGTTTTGAAAACATGATGATGCATTGCACAGATTACATGGCAAAGATGCAACACGCAAACGAATGACATGGCAACGATGGCGAATAACTAGAAGACACCTGGCGCAACGGTCTCGGGGCGTCACATCGACCCCCCTCCCCCCTGGCTCGGCCTCGTGCTAATGCGGCAGTGCACTAGATTGACATGCGCTATGCGGTTATTCTGTCCCCCCCACACGCACCCACACACCCCTAAGATAGATAATGGGGGCAAGTCCATACAAGGAAGTTGTGTCAGTACAACTATGCCACTCGGGGCGGTGCGGGTGCAAGTCATGTTACGGACTCGCCTCCGCATGCGATGCCGCGGCACGCAACGTCGTCGCCTGCTACAGCTTGTTCCTGACACGTCCTTGCCGCGATGAAGTCGAGGGTCCCAACCC
>NC_041382.1:249423413-249473990 GCF_002162155.2 Triticum dicoccoides
GTACAACTATGCCCCTCAATGCGGTGCGGTGCGGGGCAAGTCATGTTACGGACTCACGTCTGCATGAGACACCGAGGCACGCTGCGTCGTTGCCTACTACGGCTCGTTCCTGGCTCGGCCTCCATGGGATGGGGGAGGGGGGTCCAGACCCCCTCCCCCAAACTCGGCCTCGCGCTAATGCGGCAATGCGCTTGTTTGACAGGCGCGGTGTGGTTATTTTGTTCCCCCACCACACACACCCACACACCCCTAAGATAGATAATGGGGGCAAGTCCATAAAAGGAAGATGTGTTAGTACAACTATGCCCCTCGGTGTGGTACGGTGCTGGTTTTCCCCCTAAAAAATATAAGATAATGGAGAATTTCATACTAGGAAGATGTGTTAGTACAACTATGCCCCTCGGTGCGGCGTGGTGTGGGTTTTACGGACTTGCCACCCACCCAAGCACCCTAAAAAGATAGATGTTCTTCAGTCCATACAAAAAAATCTATCAGAACAAAAATGCCTCTCGGTTCGGTGTGGAGGCAAGTCATGTTACGGCCTCGCCGGGATGGGGGAGGGGGGTCCCGACACTGACTGACCCCCCAGCTTGTCCTCGCACTAACGCGGCAGTGCGCTCGATTGACAGGCGCAGTGCGGTTATTCTGTTTCCCCCACACGCACCCACACATCCCTAAGATAGATAATGGGGGCAAGTCCATACAAGGAAGATGTGTCAGTACAACTATGCCCTTCGGTGTGGTGCGGTGCTAGTTTTTCCGCAAAAAATTATAAGATAATGGAGAAGTCCATACTAGGAAGATGTGTCAGTACAACCATGCCCATCGGTGCGGTGTGGTGCGGGGGCAAGTCATGTTACGGTCTTGCCACGCACCCAAGCACCCTAAAAAAAGATAGATGTTCTTCAGTCCATACAAAAAATCTATAAGTACAGAAATGCCACTCGGTGCGGTGCGGGAGCAAGTCATGTACGAACTCGCCTCCGCATGCAACGCCGCAGCACGTCACGTCGTTGCCTACTCCAGCTCTTTCCTGGCTCGGCCTCGCCAGGAAGGGGGAGGGGGGCCCGACGCCCTACACCCTCCGGCTCGGCCTCGCACTAACACGACAGTGTCCTCGTTTGACAGGCGCAGTGTGGTTATTCTATCCCCCCCCCCACACACACATGCACCCACACACGCCCTAAAATAGATAATGGGGGCAAATCCATACAAGGAAGATGTGTCAGTACAACTATGCCCCCCGGTGCGGTGCGGTGCTGGTTTTTCCCCTAAAAAATATAAGATAATGGAGAAGTCCATAGTAGGAAGATGTGTCAGTACAACTATGCCCTCGGTGCGGTGCGATGCGAGGGCAAGTCATGTTACGGACTTGCCACGCACCCAAGCACCCTAAAAAAGATAGTTGTTCTTCAGTCCATACAAAAAAAATTATCAGTACAAAAATGCCACTCGGTGCGGTCCCTATACATCTTACCCAGATATTCATTAAAAAATCCAAAAAAATGCCGAGAAAGAATGACAACGGAGAGAAAGCGAGGGAAACACATTATAAAAAAGATGTCAGTTCAAGTAGAGGACAACATTCAGTACTTAAAAATGCTTATATTAGGCAAAACATCATAAAAACTAGAAAAGAAAAAATGCTAAGAATCAAAAATATTGACCGCCCCAAGAGATATGCCGACCCAACGCAGGTGGGTACTAGGACTCAAGCCAGCCACGAAACAACAAGAGAATGCTTTGTAAACTAGTCTGTGGTGGCCACCCCACCAGGGCCCACAGGTCATGACAGAGGGCGAGTGTCGTGTATAAGTGCTTAGGTAAGTATTCAGAGGAGTTCGACCAGTGAGCCTCGGTTGTGCTTATAAACGGGTCTAGAGCCCCCTCGACTAGCGAGGTGGGACTAAATGTATAGTGCACGCGCACGCCGCATTGCACAGCCGCGCGGAAGAGCTATCTGGGCTAAAAACAATGAGTCCGGCGGATGGCCCAACACAGTAGTTCGCCCCATTACAAAATTCCAGCTGATCACGCACGACCGAAAAAACAAATACAGATAATTTAAAAAAACTCACAAGAATTGAGTTCAAAACAAATAATGTAAAAAATTCAAACACATGTTAATTGTAAGAACTAAAAAAATAAATAAATATATTTTTCGGAAAATTAAACGTAGTAGATTGTAATAAAAATTTCAGAAACAATTTTATAAACAGTTCAACTACTACAATTCATAAGTTTCAAGTAAAATTAGTATTGTGCAGCAAAGAATAAATTCTTTTTATTTTAAAAAAATACTACAACTATCAGTATTCAATTGGAAAAGGAAAAATTGTGCTCTAAAATTCATGTAAACAAATGCGATTGCCCATTGACTACCTAAATAGTTCAGTACTATCATTAACAACATGTAAGTTCAGCAAACTCAAAACCCAAAAGGGGTCCTACAAACATCATCAGCGTATATTTTCTGTTTGCGAGCTATGCACATGACAAAATCCCAGACAAAACAAAGGATGCCCATCCGTTCAACTATAATTGTACCAGTTCAAATATAAAGAATATATAAAATAACAGTTATGCTTGAGAAAAAAAATAGGAAAGCATTACATAAATTGTTCCAAACCATCTGATAATACCATAGAATTCAACCTTCTCACATGCAAATGTTTTAAGGAAAAAATACTGCAACATAGTAAAACACACACAAATCTCACAACCGGCGTCCTTTGCCACATTTAAACCTACAACACATAAATTCTGAACGTCAGAGAGTCATCTTCCCTAGAGAACATAACCATAACCACATCACCATCCTCAAATCCAGACTCTACCACAAACTCCTTCCACCCAGTAGTTAGGTTGGTGCAACCATCAAAGTCGATGTGGTAGGCAACTTCCATCAACTAATACCTGTTTTTGTATGAAGTATCCATCTTCAGTATCCCAGAACTAGGAGCAACAATCCTGATCCTGGGTGGCATTTTCTGCAAATGGGCATGGGAGTAGAAAACAAAGTGAACACCTGACATAACTAAATTTTTACACAGATCTAGGAACGGTTGCATAACAAAGTGAAAAGAAAAAATCTAAACCAAAACAAAAACACCAAACTAACTAGTCATATGAACTGATTAAACTGAAGAAATATACATATCAATACACCTACAGTAAAAACATCCAACAAAAAACAGATCAAGGATTACACAAAAAATTGATAAATACTGTTAAGTACTAAAAAATACACACACAAATCCCTACTGTCAAATTCTGACAAAAACAAATAAGAATTATAGACAAACTATTGATAAAACTAAACTATAGATTCAGTCCATGGGATTCAAAATGAGACCTACAAAAAGAAGAAAACAAAACGAATAGAAACACATACCCATGATTCCTTCAAGTCCCCAACCGTCAGGCAAAAAAAATAGGGTGCACGAAACCCATGGTTGCTGTACGGCAGACAAGAAAGTTGCCCACGGCACTGAGTCTCAGTGAGCTCCAAACCAGATTCGTACACATAGCTGTCAACTATGCGTGCCATCTTTGCCAGACATCCGCATGAACAATCCTCCATGGAAGACACCGGAACAAGGAAGAAAACAACGGAGAGAAGAGGGAGGAACCTAGATCTGATTATGGAAGAAGGAAGAAAAAGGAGGGGGAGACTGAGCCACACACCACACATAGATGGATAGAATTTATAGCCAGGGAGACTCGCAGATTATAAAAATAATAAATAGGCAGGTGGGCAGCTGGCTGGTAGGAAATAGTTATTATACAAGCCATGCTACATTTGACAACAAATCAGTTCAACGTCAGATAAGTGAGCTGTTCAAAAACTGCACATAACAAACATATGTAGGTAAAACAACACATTCAGAGGTAGAAAGTTGAATTCATTTAGTTATTCAGACATCTGCTCCCTCACAACACAATCTTAAAAACATAATTTTTAGTACTTCAGTCATAATGATCAAAGAAACGATGCCATTTGGCCCTCGTGGATGGATGTGGAGCCGTGGCTGCTCTCGCCCTAGCCCAACTGATGATCTGAATATGGTTCCTTCACATGCCCTCTGGGTAAAGAAACTCCAGTTCATTGGAGTTGCATGTATCCCTCACCTCGCATGAAAAGCATCTATTCAACTCTGCCTCCACTTCCTCCTCGTTAGCATGTCGTGCCATCTGCCTGCGCCTGCTCCTCCTCCTCCTCTGCTCCACTACTGTAGCGCTCAAATCAACGTCACGCCCTCCTCCTCTGTGACCTCTCCCAGCTCAGGACCCATCTCTCTTTTCTTTGGTTGCAACTGGTGGAAGGAAAGTGACAGTGGGCTTGGGCTTTATACTCAAAGTGCAGAGGTACAGGTAGGAAACCAGTACAAAAATACTTACTCCGATGTCAACATATAGTAAGACAACTTTGACACAAAGGAGTCCAACTACACATACGGCAGCAATTCAAACAACAATGAAAACACGCAACTTAATTACAAAGTTTGACCAGATTACAAGAAATCACAGGCTACAGTCAGCCGCCATACACCACCTCCTCCAACGACCAAATAACATGGGAATTTGGGGTAGAAACAACTGAAAGAAGCAAAATTGACAACGCAAATATTTTCATAAAATCCTCATATCTCTCCCTGCAACGCCAATTCCAAAGTAAAACAATAAAAAAAGAAGAACACATTTGCATGGCGGGCGTGGAAAACGACCAAGAACACCAAAACTTGTAATCAGAAATTACAAATGAAATTAATCTCCAAAAACTCTAACACATCAATAAATCTCAAATCCAAAACAACAAACCAGACATAAAATTGAGGCCTACAAACACCACGGTAAACACCAACGCCCAAAACACGTCTGCCACCAAATGCCCACGCCGTCACCTCCGGTGACTTGAGATCGCAAAACACGACCAGGTGAGCGTGGGCACGTGCGGAACCCCTTACATGTCTCCTCTAGCAACGAATGGCCCGCAACACCGCACAGGAGAACGCCCAGAAGCTCCATGTTACATCCCCTGTTTCCGCCCGTCCTACACACAGGAAGATTAGTTCAAGTAGAAAACCACGTCAGTCCATCCTGTAAACCATGTTAGTTCAAGTAGGTTAATAGAATTATATTCTGTTACCCAAAACAGAATAGCCCAGATGTATATATATATATGTTATGTTATCTACCTATGTTACTACTTCTTTGCCACATCATCATATTTTCTATTCTCGAGTGCATGATACAGGCTCTAATACCCCCACTATGGCCACCCTATTAAGGCTGGTCATAATATGGGAGTATCATGCGGTATGATGCATGCCAACTAGACTTTTTGGATGATGTGGCACACAGTTAAATGAGGAAAGAGAGGGTGTGGTATCATATCATGATATTGTAACATATTAAATTTTGTACTACTTTGTGTCATGCATGGCAATTAATAAGGCAACCTATATACTTACTTATGATACTATGCATCTGCGCATTACGGAGGTATTGCCGATCATATACTAGTATCATGCATATATACTCCCTCATTTCCGGCTTATAGGTTTATCTCAAAATTTTAGTTTTTCCATTTTATAAGGCTCAATTTGGTTGTTCCCCATCACAAGTTCAGATTCCAAGGTGCATTAAATCATTGCATGCAAATATTAAGAGAAAGTTGACCGATGCATGTAGTTTATGCACACATGTATTGCAATTAATACATTGGAAAACAAATTTTTTGAGGAAAACAAAAGCAGTAATTGGGTGTTAACTACAAAAGGTATTCCACCACTCACCATCTACCTTGGTTGGTGAGATTTTTGAATTGAGCCTTATAAGGCTGGTTGTAATGGGGAGTATCATATACTAGTATCATGCATATGATATATACTAGTGTATGATAACACTTCGATAATGCATAGTATCATAAGGTAGTATCTTAGGTTGCCTTATTAATTTTCATGCATCGCACAAAGTAGTAAAACATTTAATATGACACAGTATCATGATCTGATACCACATCCTCTCTTTCCTCATTTAATTATGTGCCACATCATCCAGAAAGTCTTGTTGGCATGCATGATACCGCTTATGACATATACTACCATTACAACCAGTCTAAACTGGAAAGGAGGGAGTATGAGACTAGCCGCAATGGAGAGTAACATACACTAGTAACATACACATATCCTAAACTATGTTACTACCTTCATAGTGGGCAGTAACATAAGTGTAGTGTCATGCAAAGCTTAATTTATTAGGTTATAAACTCATATTGCATTGGGACATGTGATGTTACAGTAACTAGGTAAGTTAGTGAAACTATCTATCTCCTCATTAACTTATTGCCACATAAGCAAGTTTGCTGAGGTGGAGTCGATGTTACTGCTGAAGTTACTCCCATAGTGGCTAGTCTGATACTAGCTAGTCTATGATATACTAGCTACCTCATTAAGAGCATGGTTAATAATAAAACCAAGGGTCGGCTATAAGAAGTTGCCATTGCATACACAGCCAACCTCATAGCGGGCATGTACAATAATAAGTTATAAATACATGCTAGTTTATCAATAGGTGGCCCACCTTACATCCTCACAAAGTGTCTTGGGTCTCGTGTTGCAGCTGGCTCTACTAACCAAGAGCCCGCTTCTCTTCTCTCTCCGCTTCTCTTTCCTCCAACTAATAAGCACATATATATTATTATATTCCTTATAGCTTGCTTAGAGTACCCACAGTTGGAATAACAAAGGTAGTAACATCACACGTATCTAGATAAAATAGATGATGTGGCTAGCAATAAATGAAGAGAGGAAAGTGGTAACATAGCTAGTTACTAGTTGTATGAGTAACATCACACATCTTAAGGCAATATGAGTCTATAGCCTAATAATTGAAGGGTTTCATGTTACTACACATATGTTACTCCCCACTATAGATGTAGTAACATAGACTAGTAACATTCTATGTTACTACCCATTGCGGCTAGTCTTATGTCACTCTATTGTACTTGCTCTAATGCATAGTATCATAGAGTAGCTAGTACCATATGTAGTACTTTATTTATATTGTCCCGACCCCCTCCCCCCGGCTTGGCCTCAGGCTAACGCGATAGTGCGCTCGTTTGACAGGCGCAGTGCAGTTATTCTGTTCCCCCCGCCCCCACCCCGCACGCACCCACACACCGCTAAGATAGATAATGGTGGCAAGTCCATACAAGGAATATGTGGAAGTAAAACTATGCCCCTCGGTGTGGTGCGGTGCTGATTTTCCCCCTAAAAATATAAGATAACGGAGAAGTCCATACTAGGAAGCTGTGTCAGTACAACTATGCCCCTCGGTGCGGTGCGGTGCGGGGGCAAGTCATGTTACGGACATGCCACGCACCGAGGCACCCTACAAAAAGATAGATGTTCTTGAGTCCATACAAAAAATCTATTAGTACAAAAATGCCACACGGTGCGGTGCGGGAGCAAAGTCATGTTACGGACTCGCCTCCGCATGCAACACTGCGGCACGCCGTGTCGTCGCCTGCTCCGGCTCGTTCCTGGCTCGGCCTCTGCCAGGATCGGGGAGGGGGGTCCCGACCCCCCATCATAGCACCGACTCGGGCTCAGGCTAACGCGGCAGTGCACTCATTTGACAGGCGCAGCGCAGTTACTCTGTCCCCCCCCACCCCACACGCACCCACACACCCCTAAGATAGATAATGGGGGCAACTCCATGCAAGGAAGAAGTGTCAGTTCAACTATGCCCCTCGGTGCGGTGCGATGCTGGTTTTTTCCCTAAAAAATATAAGATAATGGAGAAGTCCATACTAGGAAGATGTGTCAGTACAACTATGCCCCTCGGTGCAGTGCAGTGTGGGGGCAAGTCATGTTACAGACTTGCCACGCACCCTAAAAAAAGATAGATGTTCTTCAGTCCTTACAAAAAAATCTATCAGTACAAAAATGCCACTCGGTGTGGTCCCTATACATCTTACCCAGATATTCATTAAAAAATAGAAAAAATGCCGAGAAAGAATGACAACGGAAAGGAAGCTAGGGAAACACATTATAAAAAAGATGTTAGTTCAAGTAGAGGACAACATTATGTACTTAAAAATGCTTATATTAGGCAAAAATCATAAAAACTAGAAAAGAAAAAATGCTAAGAATCAAAAATATTGACCGCCCCAAGAGATAGGACGGCCCAACACAGGTGGGTACTAGGACTCAAGCCAACCACGAAACAACCGGTGAATCCTTTTAAACCAATTTGTGGGGGCCACCCCACCAGGGCCCATAGGTCATGACAAAGGGTGAGCACCGTGTATAAGCGCTCAGGTAAGTATTCAAAGGAGTTCGACCAGTGAGCCTCGGCTGTGCTTATAAACAGGTCTGGATCCCCCTCGACTAGCGAGGAGGGACTAAATGTATAGCGCACGCGCACGCCGCACTGCACAGCCGCGTGGAAGAGCTATCTGGGCCGAAAACAATGAGTCCGGCAGATGACCCAACACAGTAGTTCGCCCCATTACAAAATTCCAGTTGATCACGCACGATCAAAAAACAAATGTAGATAATTTAAAAAAAACTCACAAGAAATCAGTTCAAGACAAATAATGTAAAAACTTCAAACACATGTAATTGTAAGAACTAAAAAAAATAAAAATATATATTTTTTGGAAAATTAAATGTAGAAGATTGTAATAGAAATTTCAGAAACAAATTTATAAAAAGTTCAACTACTACAATTCATAAGGTTCAAGTAAAATAAGTACTGTGCAGCAAAGAATAAATTCTTTTTATTTTAAAAAATACTACAACTATCACTATTCAACTGGAAAAGGAAAAATATGCTCTAAAATTCATGTAAAAAGTAAGAAAAATGCTATACAATAAACAAATGTGATTGGCCCTTGACAACATAAATAGTTCAGTACTATCATTAACAGCATGTAAGTTTAGCAAACTCAAAACCCAAAAGGGGTCCTACAAACATCATCAGCGTATA
Organism: Triticum dicoccoides; assembly: GCF_002162155.2. NCBI lineage: Eukaryota > Viridiplantae > Streptophyta > Magnoliopsida > Poales > Poaceae > Triticum > Triticum dicoccoides. The sequence continues at coordinate 249,432,411 of NC_041382.1, forward strand.
TTTTTTCGTCTGCGAGCTATGCACATGACAAAATCCCAGACAAAACAAAGGATGCCCATCCATTCAACTATAATTATTCCAGTTCGAATATAAAGAATATATAAAATAACATTTATGCTTGAGCAAAAAAATAGGAAAGCATTACATAAATTGGTCCTAACCATCTGATAATACCATAGAATTCAACCATCTCACATGCAAATGTTTTAAAGGAAAAATACTGAAACATAATCAAACATACAAAAATCTCACAACTGGCGTCATTTGCCACATTTAAACCTACAACACATAAATTTTGAACATCAGAGAGTCATCTTCCCTAGAGAACATAACCATAACCACATCACCATCCTCAAATCCAGACTCCGCCACAAACTGCTTCCACCTAGTAGTTAGGTTGATGCAACCATCAAAGTGGATGTGGTAGGCAACTTCCATCAACTGATACCCGTTTTTGTATGAAGTCATCATCTTCAGTATCCCGGAACTGAGCAACAATCCTGATCCTGGGTGGCATTTTCTGCAAATGGTCATGGGAGTAGAAAACAAAGTGAACACCTGACATAACTGAATTTTAACACAGATCTAGGAACGGTTGCATAAAAACTGAAAAGAAAAAATCTAAACCAAAACAAAAACACCAAACTAACTAGTCATATGAACTGTCTAAACTCAAGAAATATACATATCAATACACCTACAGTAAAAACATCCGACAAAAAACAGATCAAGGTTTACACAAAAAATGGATAAAATATTGTTAGGTACGAAAAAATACACACACAAATCCCTATTGTTAAATTCTAACAAAACCAAATAAGAATTACAGACAAACTATTGATAAAACTAAACTACAGATTCAGTCCATGGGATTCAAAATGAGACCTACAAAAAGAAGAAAAGAAAACGAATTGAAACCCATACCCATGATTCCTTCAAGTCCCCAACCGTCAGGCGACAGACATAGGGTGCACGAAACCCATGGTTCCTGTATAGCAGACAAGAAAGTTTCCCACGGTGCTGAGTCTCGATGAGCTCCAAACCAGATTCGTACACATAGCCGTCAACTATGCATGCCATCTTTGCCAGACATCCACATGTACAATCCTCCATGGAAGACACAGGAACAAGGAAGAAAACAACGGAGAGAAGAGGGAGGAACCTAGATCTGATTCTGGAAGAAGGAAGAAAAAGGAGGGGGAGGCTGAGCCACACACCACACATAGATGGATAGAATTTATAGCCAGGGAGACTCGCATATTATAAAAATAATAAATAGGCAGGTGGGAAGCCAGATGGTAGGAAATAGTTATTATACAAGCCATGCAACATTTGACCGCAAATCAGTTCAACTTCAGATAAACCAGCAGTTCAAAAACTGCACATAACAAACATATGTACATAAAACAACACATTCAGAGGTATACAGTTGAATTCATTTAGTCAATCAAACATCTGCTCCCTCACAACACAATCTTAAATACATAATATTCAGTACTTCAATCATAACGATCAAAGAAACGACGCCATTTGGCCATGGTGGATGGATGTGGAGTCGTGGCTGCTCTCGCCCTAGACCAACTGATGATCTGAATAAGGTTCCTTTCCCGTGCCCTCTTGGAAAAGAAACTCCAATTCATTGGAGTTGCATGCCGGCAGCACGTTGAACTCTGTTGAACTCGCGCGCAAGGCATCTGTTGAACTCTGCCTCCACTTCCTCCTCGGCAGCACGTCGTGCCATCTACCTGCGCCTTCGCCTCCTCCTCCTCCTCTGCTCTGCTACTTCAGCCCTCAAATCGACGTCATCCCCCTCTTTCTCTGTGACATATCCCAGCTCAGGATCCATCTCGCTTTTCTTTTGTTGCAGCTGGTGGAAGGAAAGTGACAGTGGGCTCGTGCTTTATACTCAAAGTGCAGAGGTACGGGTAGGCAGCCATTAGAAAATAATTACTCTGATGTCAACACACAGTAAGACAACTTTCACATGGAGGAGTCCTACTACACATACGGCTGCAATTCAAACAACACTGAAAAACACGCAACTTAATTACAAAGTTTGACCAGATTACATGAAATCGTAGGCTACAGTCAGCCGCCATACACCACCTCCACCAACGACCAAATAACATGGGAATCTGGGGTAGAAATAACTCAAAGAAGCAAAATTGACAACGCAAATCTTTTTCAGACAATCCTCATACCTCTCCCTGCAACGCCAATTCGAAAGTAAAACAACAAAAAAAGAAGAACACATTTGCATGGCGGGCGTGGAAAACGACCAAGAACACCAAAACTTGTAATCAGAAATTACAGATGAAATTAAAATCCAAAAACTCTAGCACACCGATAAATCTCACATCCAAAACAACAAACCGTACGTAAAATTGAGGCCTACAAACACCACGGTAAACACTAACGCCCAAAACATGTCTGCCACCAAATGCCCATGCCGCCACCTCCGGTGACTTGAGATCGCAAAACACGACCAGGTGAGCGCGCGCACATGCGGAACCCCTTACATGTCTCCTCTAGCAATGAATGGCTCGCAGCACCGCGCCAGAGAACGACCGGAAGTTCCATGTTACATCCCCTGTTTCCGCCTGTCCTACATGCAGGAAGTTCAGTTCAAGTAGAAAACCACGTCAGTCCAACGTGTAAACTACGTTAGTTCAAGTAGGGTAACAGAATAATATTCTGTTGCGAGAAATAGAGTAGCCCATATATATATATAGACACACACACACACACACACACACACACATATATATATATATATATATATATATATATATATATATCTACCTATGTTACTTCTTCTTTGCCACATCATCATATTTTCTATTCTCGAGTGCTTGATACTGGTTATGATACCCCCACTATGGCCACTCTAATAAGGCTGGTCGTAATACGGGATTATTAAGCGGTATGATGCATGCCAACTAGACTTTTTGGATGATGTGGCACATAGTTAAATGATAAAAGAGAGGGTTTGGTATCATATCATGATATCGTATCGTATTAAATGTTGTACTACTTTGTGTCACGCATGGCAATTAATAAGGCAACCTAAATACTTACTTAGGATACTATGCATGTGCGCATTACAGAGGTATTGCCGATCATATACTAGTATCATGCATATATACTCCCTCCTTTACGGCTTATAGGCTTATCTCAAAATTTTAGGTTTTCCATTTTATAAGGCTCAATTTGGTTGTTCCCCATCACATGTTCAGATTCGAGGGTGCATTAAATCATTGCGTGCAATTATTAAGAGAAAGTTGACCAATGCATGTACTTTATGCATGCATGTATTGAAATTAATACATTGGAAAACAATTTTTTTGAGGAAAACAAAAGCAGTAACTGGGTGTTAACTACAAAAGGTATTGCAGCACTCACCATCTACCTTGGTTGGTGAGATTTTTGAATTGAGCCCTATAAGGCTGGTTGTAATGGGGAGTATCATATACTAGTATCATGCATATGATCTATACTAGTGTATGATACTACTTCCTTAATGCATAGTATCATAAGTTAGTATCTTAGGTTACCTTATTAATTTTCATGCATCACACAAAGTAGTACAACATCTAATATGACACGGTATCATGATATGATACCACATCCTCTCTTTCCTCATTTAATTGTCTGCCACATCATGCAGAAAGTCTAGTTGGCATGCATGATACCACTTATGACATATACTACCATTACAACCAGTCTAAACCAGAAAGAAGAGAGTATGAGACTAGCCGCAATGGAGAGGAACATACACTAGTAACATTCACATATCCCTAGACTATGTTACTACCTTCATAGTGGGTAGTAACATAAGCGTAGTGTCATGCAAAGCTTCATTTATTAGGTTATAAACTCATATTGCATTGGGACATGTGATGTTACAGTAACTAGGTAAGTTACTGAAACTATCTCTCGTCTCATTAACTTGTTGCCACATAAGCAAGTTTGCTGAGTTGGAGTCGATGTTACTGCTGAAGTTAATCCCACAGTCGCTAGTCTCATACTAGCTAGTCTATGATATACTAGCTACCTCACTAAGAGCATGGTTAATAATACTGCCAAGGGTCAGCTATAAGAAGTTTCCATGTCATATACAGACAACCTCTTAGCGGGCATGTACAATAATAAGTTTTAAATACGTGTTAGTTTATCAATAGTTGGCCCACTTTACATCCTCACAAAGTGTCTTGGGTCTCGTGTTGCAGCTAGCTCTACTAACCAAGAGCCCGCTTCTCTTCTCTCTCCTCTTCTCTTTCCTCCAACTAATAAGCACATATATATTATTATATTCCTTATAATATGCTTAGACTACCCACAGTGGGAGTAACATAGGTAGTAACATCACACGTATTTATATAAAATAGATGATGTTGCAAGCAATAAATGAAGAGAGGAAAGTGTTAATATAGCTAGTTACTAGTAGTATGAGTAACATCACACATCTTAAGGCAAGATGAGTCCATAGCCTAATAAATGAAGTGTTGCATGTTACTACACATATGTTACTCCCCACTATAGAGGTAGTAACATAGACTAGTAACATTCTATGTTACTACCCATTGTGGCTATTCTTATGTCACTCTATTGTACTTGCTCTAATGCATAGTATCATAGAGTAGCTAGTACCATATGTAGTACTTTATTTATGTTGTCATGCATGACACATAACAGCATAGCATTTAGTATGATATGGTTTCATGATATGATACTTAACCCTCTCTTTCTTCATTTAATTCTATGACAACTCATCAAAATTGCCTAGTTGGCATGCATGATTCTAGCTATGATACCCCCTTACTATCACCCTAGCAAAGAAGGTGTATAGATCATTTGTGTGTTTTCATCCGTTTGTTCGAGAAGCGGGGACAAGTTCAAACATTTCGGCCGCGAGATGCGCAACACTCGCGTAGGCCTAGTTGGTATTTTAATTACAGGAAATTTAGATGGAGTTCGGACATCATCAAAATCGATGTGTGCCCGTGGCGTGCTCTCACAACCCCGTTGAAAAAATTTGCTAAAGTTTGGCACAAGTTTTGATGACCGCTCCTTCCAAACCGGAGCATCTCACATAAAGGATCATGGTTTTCCAAAAGGAGACGTGTCAATTCAAACTCGTGTGGCCGGTGACTTCACTGTTTGGCCACATAAAAATTTCCATGGTACGCAATAACCATTATACCACGGGTTTGATTTTTTGGCGGATTTCTGGTATCGTTAGTTATATTTAAGACATTTTTTGAGATTAATGTGCATTTTTTGCATAAAAATAAAATTACAACGGGAATTGCATGTGCTGTCGAAAGGGATGAGGATCGATGTTCGATTTGGGAGCATCCAACGGTGTAGACGTATGATCTGTGGGGTTTGGGTTCTGGCCAATCATAAAGCACGACTCAGATCATGTGCTGGGTGGCAGGGTTTGGTTGGCACACGGCTTTCATCAACAAACCGTGTGCTATTCGCAAACCAGATTGCATATTTTTGTTCAAACATACTGTAGGGAGACCAATTGAGTGTGCTACCTCTATAATATAATAATGCTAATAACAAAAACAGTTCATATTCATTGCCTGAGCTGACAGTTCATGTTCACACATACTGTAGGGAGATCAACGAATTGTATTGCTTACGAGGGAATCAAGGTCAACATATTAAAGCTTCTTACGTCAACAAAAAATCGGGCATAACTCACAAAGTCAGTACACGCGACAGTTCTAAATTGAGCAAATTAAGTTGCAGGGTAGGCATGAAGACTAGTCTTACGGCTTAATTCCCATGTACACGGGGAAACTGGGATCATTAAGTTGACCCCGAATCAACTTGGGGTTTTTGATGATTTTACGCTACTCTGTTACATGGGTGCATGATCCCTTGGCTGGCAACTCATCAAATTCATCGTACTCGTCCTCATCAGCAACATCGTCGACACCCAGTACCCTTCTCTTACCATGCATCGCTAAATGGCTGTTCTTATGCAAGGGGTCTTCCACAAAGAAAATCTGGGTAGCATCGCTGGCAAGAATGAATGGGTCCACGTGATATGCCATCGTTTTCCTGTTAATAGATGTCTTCATGTACTCATCAATCCTTACCTGACCAAGAGGGATCCATGCGCACCTGAATAATGCCTCCTTCACATAGTCAAGCTCCCAAATCTCTTTGATGGTTCCATAGTATACCCTTTTATCAGCTTAATTTACAGTCATGCATTCTATTCGAACAGAGCTGTTCTGATACAAGGTCTTTTGATCATGTTTTTCAGTGTAGAACATGTATCCATTTATGTCATATGCTTGGTATGTCAACACTATAGGTGATGGCTTTTGTGCCAACCATGTAGCAATGTCATCAATGGATCCTTCTGCCAAATGATTCTGCAGCCATTCGGCGTAGTTCTTAGTGTTCTCCTTCATCTCCACATCTGATGAAGGCACCATTGGTAAGAAGCTTTGGCGTATCTCCACCAAGTGTACTTCGACATAAGCGATGAGAACTGGGCTGTTAAGCAATACAGTCAAATGGGCTTTCTCTGCCAATTCTCCGGGTGCAGCCATTTGCGTGCCAGCAAGGACCGGCTTACCTTTTAGCCTTCCCTCGTGGCGAGAGAGGCGCAAACCTATAGGTCTTTGTTTGATGTATTCGGTGCTAAACTCAACCACCTCCTCCGAGGTATAACCTTGTAGGATGCTTGCCTCCGGATGGTTTCGGTTTCCACAAAAGCTCTTCAGTATTCCCATGAACCGCTTGAAGGGATACATGTTGCGAAGAAACACAGGAGCACAATACTTTATCTCATCAACAAGGTGCAAAGTGAGATGGACCATGACATCAAAGAATGACGGATGGAAAAATGTCTGTAAGTTGAAGAATATTCTTGCAATATCATCTTGCATATGATCCAACTCTTCAGGAATTACTTCTTTCTACCATAATTGGTTGAAGAAATCAGAGAGCTCAATGAGTGTGTTTCTTATATCTTTGTCTATCAGATTCCTGATGGCCACCGGGAGGATTTGTATCAACATTATGTGGCAACCATGTGACTTCATGTGTCCCAACTTCATTTTAACTATTGAGACTTCTGATGCACGAGACTTCTGATGTTTGCGCAATAGGAAGAGGGTGTCTCAACTGACAACAAATATTGGAAGAACTATGTTGCTTCTTTTGTACTGAAATTGTAACTTTGGCGAGCTTTGATGAATTTGTCATCATCTTCTGCTTCACTCTTGCGTTTTGATTGATCAGCAAGCATATCGAACCTTGAACCGTCCCTATCCTTTCTTTTACCTTTAATCTTGACCAGAGTACCAATGATGCTTTCACATACGTTCTTCTCTACGTGCATGACATCAATGCAGTGACATACATGTAGAATCTCCCAGTAAGTTAATTTGCAAAACACCTGCTTCTTCTTAAACACTTGACCCTTGGGTGTTTGTTTCATCGTCAAAGGGTGGTTCTTGCGAAACATAACATTAATTTTTTAGCCATGTTGTGGACCACCTCCCCTTCATAGGGTCTTGGGCCCGTACCTGCCTTTGCCGTACCATAAAATTCATATTTCATCTTTCGGTATGGGTGAGTTTCTCGTAAGAACCTACGATGACGCAAATACACTGTTTTGAGCGAGTTGGGAAGTCTTCTGCTAGATGTCCTCTGCATACATGTAACACACCCTACACCTCCCTTTGTTTTCTGCCCCGATGTGTTGCCTAATGTCGGCATATCTTGAATGGTGTGCACTAGCATCGCATGTAGATAGAAAATCTCCATTCTGTAAGCATCATAACATTTTACAGCAGACACATCTATCCACATAATCAGTAGTTCTTCTACCAGTTGGTGAAAGCAAATGTCGATGTCATTTCCAGTTTGCTTTGGGCCTTGGATAATCATTGACATCATAATGTATTTTTTTTCTTCATACACAACCAAGGAGCTAGGTTATATATGCAAAGAAGCACAGGCCATGTGATGTGATTGGTGCTCATATTGCCAAAAGGATTCATCCTATCAGTACACACCCCGAGCTTTATACTTCTAAGATCCTTGGCAAATTTTCCTACCTTTTTGTCGATTAATTCCCACCGAGCCCCATATTTTGGGTGCCTCATAAACCTATTCGCAATTCGCCCATCATGATGCCACTACAACCTCTTTGGGTTTGCAAACAAACGCCTCAACCTTGGAATTAAAGGCAAGTACCAAACAACCTTGAACAAGATTCTTGTCTTGATCTTGTCGTTGAATTTGTCCTTGTCCTTTGCTCTCTCGCGCTTGTATCGTGCATGCTTGCATGTGGGACTTGCATGCAAATCTTTGTGCTCACCACGGTACAATATACAATCATGCACACAAGCGTGTATCTTCTATACTTCAAGTTCCAATGGGCAAACAATTTTCTTTGCTTCATTCGGGCTTCTAGGGAGCACATTATCTTCTGGAAGAATTTCTTCGAGAAGACCTAACATCTTTGTGAAGCCCTTGTTTGATAGACCATTTGCTGCTTTAAATCTGAGAAGCTCCAGGGTGGCACTCAACCTAGAATATTTCTTTCTGCAACCTGGATACAATTATTTCTTGGAGTTCGCATCAATGGTTGGCAGATCCTCGTAACCAATCATATCTTTTTTGGGCCCTCGAAATCTGCAATGATAACAGCAAAATCTGACATATCAAGATCGTCGTCATCTGCGTCGATGTCTTGGTTTTGCAGTGGGCGTTTCGGCTTTCCGGTGTTCCATTGGTAGCTTGACGCCTTTGCCCCGATGTTAGATTCAACATCCATGTGACACTGATCGGGGTTTGGCATCTCGCTGCCCTTGGTATCTTCATCCATGACCTTCTCTTCACCGTGTCTGGTCCAACGTGTATATCCATCCATGAATCCCCTAGTGACGGTGTCAAAACCGGCGGATCTCGGGTACGGGGTCCCGAACTATGCGTCTAAGGTTGATGGTAACAGGAGACATGGGACACAAAGTTTTACCCAGTTTCGGGCCCTCTTGATGGAGGTAATACCCTACGTCCTACTTGATTGATATTGATGAGTATGAGAATTAGAAGAGTTGATCTACCACGATATCGTAATGGCTAAAACCCTAGAAGTCTAGCCTGTCAGATTATGATTATCTCTACGGACTAAACCCTCTGGTTTATATAGACACCGGAGGGGCCTAGTGTTGTACAAAGTCGGTTACAGAGAAAGGAATCTTCATATCCGAATGCCAGGCTTGCCATCGACGCCAAGGTGAGTCCCATCCGGACACAGGAGAGAGTGTTATGTCTTGCATCTTCACGGCCCATCAGTCCGGCCCATGTCCAACAGGTCGGATGCCCGAGGACCTCTTAATCCAGGCCTCCCTCAGTAGCCCCTGAACCAGGCTTCAATGACAAGGTGTCCAGCGCGTAGATTGTCTTCGACATTGCAAGGCGGGTTCCTCCTACGAATACTCCAAAACAGCTCTCGAACACAGAGAATGTGTCTGCATCTGTAAAACAAACACCACATATATCCGCAGAGAGTATAATATTTTATGAGTCTGATCCACTGACAACTTTCGTAGCGTGACATCATGTCCCGGTCATTATTTTGAACCGTTTTTAGCCTCCCGATCCATGTTTCAAGATGCGGTTTTATGGGCACGTCTTGTTAAAGCAAAGATCGTGTCCCCTTATTGCGGGATTCTCATCAATACGGGCGTGGGCAACCCAACTGCGCCGCCTGCATGACCCTTGGGGAATAGGTGAGTTTTAAGGCGAGTGGGGAGGCGCTTGTTATTCATTACCTTTATAAATAGATAAGGATTCACCTCTTTCACCCACACCCTCTTCCTCTTTTCCCATCCATTATTGAGCTCCTGCACCCAAGCTTCCATCCTTTCCACCTCCAAGAAGCACTCCAGCCATGTTCGGATCCGAAGCGCAAGGCAAGTGGATGGTTTCCTCCATTAAGGAGAAGGACATCACCAATATCCGGGAGGCCGGGTACCTAGCCAAGGAAATCGCCCACCGGCTTCCGGCCAAGGGACAGATCGTCCCCACCCAGAGCCCCATGAGAGGGTCGTGTTCATCCCCTACTTCATCTGCGGGTTGGGATTTCCTCTCCACTCATTCGTTCGCGGGCTCATGTTCTACTACGGCTGGATTTCCACGATCTAGGCCCCAACTCCTTCCTCAATATCTTGATATTTTATTGTCGTGTGTGAGACCTTCCTCCGTATCCCACCCCACTTTGGACTGTGGTTGAAGATCTTCAATGTGAAGCCGAAGGTGGTGGACGGCCAACATGCAGAGTGCGGAGGTGCCATGGTGAGCAGGCTGCCCAATGTCACATGGCCCAAAGGTACCTTTGTGGGGACCGTCAAGGGGTGGCAACAGTAGTGGTTCTATGTCACAGAGCCTCGCGACGCCACCTAGGCCGCGACTCCTGAATTCCAGTCTGGCGCCCCGACGTGGCTCACCTCCTGGCTAGAGAAGGGCCTGGACTGGCCTTCGTCGGACGAGCTGACTACACTCCAAACGCGCATCAAGCGCATGGTGGAGAAGAACGTCAAGCTTGTCAATGTGATCCAGGTGATGCTCGCTCGCCGGATCCTGCCGTGCCAAAGCAGGACTTGCCACTTGTGGGAGTTCGATCCGGCCAAGCACCAGACCTTGCAATAGTTCTTTGGCTCTACGCACGAAGACATCTGGAAGGTGCTCTTCAAGGCCAACGAGTCATAGCCGGCGACGACCGAGGACCGCGGGCACGACCTAGCCCATCCCGCTAGTGCGGTACCTTTTCCGTATTTCAAGGTGTACCCTTTACTTGCATACTCAAGGAAGATGTCTAAACTTCCCTATTTGTTTTTTCAGGGCTGGACAAAACAAGGCGGAGAGGATTAAGTGTCCAACTCCACTGCCTGAAGAACCAGCTGTCCCGCTTATGACGAAGATGCTGGTTTCGGCGCCCTATAAAGTTCCAGAGAAGAAGGCCAAGGGGACCAGGGGTGGTCTCCGCCATAAGGGTACTTCGAACGTGACGTCCGAAGACGCCGACACACACTCCCCTCCCGCCACCGATGATGAGGAAGAGGAGGAAAGCGATTCTCCCCCTGAGGGGGAAGTGAGAAAAGGGTGGCCTCCACACATATGGAGGTAGAGGCGTCCAAGAAGGGGAAGGCCTCCGCCGCGGACAACTCCACGTGGGACGTTGACAGCAGCTCCGAGTGGAGCCCCAGGGATAAGCCCCTGGCCGAATCATAAGTACTCAAACACGCACACAAATATCCAACTTCTTTACTTCGTAGTTCTAACACGTTGAATCATGCACTTGCAGTCCGGCTCGTTCCAACCTCGAGCGATCGTCATCTTCGGGAAACTCGCTGGATCCGAAGGTAACGGACAGCAGGTCCCTTCCGGCGGCCTCCTCTCCCTAGACTGTGGAAGACGCTGAAGTGTTGTCCCGAACGACACTCCCGGCCCAGGGGGAGGCACACGAGGCCGTCATGGTGGTGCCACAGGACAACACCTCAGCCGCCAGACACATGGGGGAGCATATCCCCATGGAGACTAGCGATGGGGGCCATCTCCAATTTGGCCGCTACCCGAATACGACCCCGGCGACCTATACGGCTCCGGAATTTGGCAGGCCTTCCTTCGAAGGAAGGAGGTGCGCCAATTCGACTCGTGACTTCTGTCAATCCAGAGGCACCAGATACTATATTGGAAGTGCTGCGAAGTGCTTCCATTGTTGAGGAACACGGTACCCTCGTGGGTATGGTGGTTGACAAGATTCAGTCCGCCAAGAGTGGAATGACCGAAGCCTGCACAAGCCTTCTAACAGGCTTTGAGGTAAGCGACGCAATTGTATAAAAAGAATGTCATAGTATAGACAGTAGCCCCTAAGACTCTGTCTGGTGTTCGGAAGAAAAGGCGGACAAAGGATCAAGTAATTTTCGTAGGAGACTAACTAAATAGGTCTTATGTGAATAAGCAGGCATTGTTGTTGGCCGCAATCTCTCATGCTGCAGAGGTCTCCGGACTAAAGCAGAGTCTGGAGCGGGTTGAGGAAGAGCTCGACCGTGTAAGAAAGCAGCTAGAAGACAAGCAAGGTATGCAATGACCTTGTGTATATCCAGAAAGGACGAATGATTTGTGCTAACCATAGTGCCATGATATTTATTAGGGGCGATGACCGAGGTGGAGGCTGTCAGTGTCAAAACCAGCGGATCTCGGGTAGGGGGTCCCGAACTGTGCGTCTAAGGCTGATGGTAACAGGAGGCAGGGGACACAATGTTTTACCCAGGTTCGGGCCCTCTTGATGGAGGTAAAACCCTACGTCCTGCTTGATTAATATTGATGATATGGGTAGTACAAGAGTAGATCTACCACGAGATTAGAGAGGCTAAACCCTAGAAGCTAGCCTATGGTATGATTGTATGTTGTCCTATGGACTAAAACCCTCCGGTTTATATAGACACCGGAGGGGGCTAGGGTTACACAAGGTCGGTTACAAAGGAGGAGATATACATATCCGTATTGCCTAGCTTGCCTTCCACGCCAAGTAGAGTCCCATCCAGACACGAAAGGAAGTCTTCAATCTTGTATCTTCATAGTCCAACAGTCCGGCCAAAGGATATAATCTGGCTGTTCGTAGACCCCCTAATCCAGGACTCCCTTAGTAGCCCCCGAACCAGGCTTCAATGACGATGAGTCCAGCGCGTAGTGTTGTCTTCGGCATTGCAAGTTGGGTTCTTCTCCAATTTCCAAGTGTTCGTAAGCAATGTCCGACTCCATAAATGTTGAACCACTTGGCTTCTGTGCCCAATAAGGGCTATCTCCCACGCTTCGAATGAATACGAGGCGCCAGGGCGTTTTTTCATTCGCCCCCTAGCCAGATAAATAAATTGTCTATTAAAGGGATGGAGATTCTTAGATCCGATCCATACCATCCTCCCCCAGCGAGAATCCATAAGAGCGCGTTTCTGAAAGATCCATTCCAGCATGGCCGACCTCCGCAGCTCCTCCTCCCGCCCCCATAGCCTAAGCCCGGTGATTGGGAGAGGTGTTCAGTCCTGCACAGTCGATTAGTCGAACTGTAGACTAAGGGATTTCTCCCTCCGGTGTATATGGTGCCCATTCGAGCCGGGCTTGCCACCTACAATGGCTAGGGGCAAGCGGAGAGCTTTCTCTGTCCCTCTATGGGGGAACGGGTCTGCCTCGTTCCTTATTTACTAAGGGGACTCGGATTTCCAATTCATCCGTTCCTCCACGGGCTCCTGGAGTTCTACGACCTCCAATTACACAATTTCAACCCTGCCTCCCTTCTACACATCGCCGGCTATGTAGCTCTCTGCGAGTTGTTCCTGGGCTGTGAGGCTCACTTCGAGCTGTGGAAAAGGCTATTTTGCCTCGTCCCTCGCACACAGAGGGGGTCACTTTATCAAGTGGGCGGAGCCGAAATATGGCGCATAGCCGATACCGGATACCTTTCTGGTACCCTGAAGAAGTCGTCCGAAGATTGGCCTTCAGAATGGTTTTATATGGAGAACGTCCCCCTTCTAGACCCTGTTCGGCGGGGTCTTCCTGAGTTCAACACTACTCTGAAGAAACGCCAAAGTTGGCGCCCATGGAGCCCCCAGGTGGAAGACAATGGAGAAGTCCTCTATCTGATGAACCGGATTAGGCTCGATCAGGACTAATAGTAATCGAAGTTATGTTGATTTGCATAATGCGGGCAGTGCAACCACTTCAATATCGTGGGCACCCCTTGTGGTTTTATAACGGGGCGGATGACGCCGCCCGCCGTGGGTGTAAGGGTCCGGACAATGCTGCCGCGAAAATTCTGTCCGAATTGTTCAAGGGTGAGGAGGAGTTCACCCGCATCAAGCCACGGGATGGATTCTCCATGTACAATCCTCCAAGCTGGGTAAGTCATATCTCCCTGCTCCCATTTTTCCTGCATTCTTTGTCGTAAGTATTCATCTTGCCACTTTGCGGCAGGAACTGCGAAAAGCCATAAAGGAGGTTAGCAGCCCTTCTCCACAACCTGAGGACCCTGACCAGGCCCTCGACTCCGGACTTGAAGAAGATTCGGTTTTATCCGTGGAGCTGATAGACCGGCAGTTCTATCAGTTAAGCTGCGACGATGCCAGGGTGGCCATTAGGGATGACTATCCCGGACTGCTCCCTGCATCGCAAGTAAGAAAAACCAAAAATCCCAACTCCAAAACTAGGATCCCCTTTTAGGCACCTCACCCACCATGTACACATGGCATTTTTATAGGGAAGGCATTCGGGACGCCCTACGGAACCCGCAGCAACGCGCCAACAGGAGGCACCGAGACCGGGTAGGCCAAAAAGGAAGGCGGTCAGGACGGAGACGCCGGGGCAAAGGTATAACAAACCTCGCTCCGTGGTTGTCGTCTTTCTCAAAATGTAATGATGCCCATGTTTCTTTAACAGAAAAAACGCTCGCCAGAATATGTCCGATGACGTTGCCAATCACGCTTCCACCAGTCGGGCGCCAGGACCGGACATGGAGGCAGAAGCCGATATGTTGCAGGCACCGGATAATCCCCCTACAGAGGATGCTGATAGATTATCTGCCACAAACTCATAAGTGGAAAGCTCCATGAATCATAGGCGCCGCCGGGTCGTACTCCATGACGCTTGTTTCTCACCAGAGGCGTTTGATGCCTTCAATTCTGGAGAGGCGTACCTACGTGCCGCTTAAGATGGTCTAGCCAGAGCCACGGATCAGTATGTAATGGATGTACGGGTGAGTAAATCTGGTGATTTATATGTATCGATAGCCCCTGAGACTTGAAACAGTTAGCATAACTGATTTAAGGATCATCTTTATTGTGCAGGTTCTAACAAAGAAGAATACTAGGCTGTCACAGGAGGTGGAGGAATGCAAGAACCAACTGCGGGCTGCTGTGGCCGCATTGCAGGAACCAAAAAAGTCACCTCCGGGTAACATTTACTTTAAAGAATGATGGCTACCGTATAACGTGCGGCATGGCTGCAGTTCTAACAAAAGATGTTGCAGATGAATCCGGAGAGAATCCGGAGAACCAGCATGTTATGCACCAGCTAGAGGCTGGCAAACGTGTGCTGACTGAGGTTAGGCGGGAGAAAAACAATCTCCAAGATGCCAATATTAAGCTGAGCGTGGAACTAAAAGACGTTCGGGGCCAGCTTGCAGACTCTGAGAAGGAGAATAAGCGGCTTCGGCGCGGCATTTTCAGTAAGTGCTTGAACGAATCCTTTTAAAGGAGTTCGGCGAAGAAGCGGACTAACAGCGTTATGTCTGTAGGTATGCTGACAGGTCGTCCCGCGGAGGAAATGCCTAGGTCTGCGGGTGATATTCTGTCCGAGCTGTCACATCTGCACGAACAAGTTCGGCAGGTGATGCAGGGTGTTGCCCAGGCCTTGTGGCCGTTCGTCTCCCTGCCAGAGGGCATTGCAGAGCTTGCGGAGAAGCTCAAGGGAGCACGGCGGTGCTTCCGATTATGGAAGATATCAGCCTGCCGACAGCGTGCCAGAGAAGCCTAGGCCATCGTGAAGACGCGGTATACCAAGGCAGACCCAAATCACATGGCCGAGGTCGGACCTGTGGGGCCCAACGGAAAAGAGATCCCCGTTAGCTTAGTTTATGGGCAAGTAGAATTAGCCGCAAATTATTCCCAACAGGATTGTAAGCTAGACCGCCTATTGAAGGACTCCGATAGTGCTTTTTTGTACAATTCTCCCTGATGGACCCTGTAGGCTTTGGATCGCCGCACTATGCAGCGTGCCTCATTTTGGTCCTCAGGAAGTTCCTGTCTAGTTAGGTAGGCCAAGAATGGTTCTGTCCACGGGGCAATAATGGCCATTATTTCGTGGGTTGAAGGTGTTATTTCGGTGGCGGAGCCTCCGATTGTGTCAGAGGGTTCGGTATCGGGTATTTTGGCCTGGTCTAGACTTTTGTTACCGGTGTCCCCTTCCCATACTACGGATGGTTTGAACAGCCTTTCCAAAAATATGTTGGGGGACTGCATCGTGTTTTGCACCGATGCGGGCAAGGATATCCGCTGCCTGATTGTTTTCCCGAGCCACATGGTGAAATTTGAGCCCCTCGAACCGAGCTGACATTTTTAGGACGGCGTTTCGATAGGCCGCCATTTTCGGATCCTTGGCGCCAAAGTCTCCATTTATTTGGGATATTGCGAGTTTTGAATCCCCACGCACCTCTAGGCGTTGAATGCCCATGGAGACTGCCATCCGAAGACCATGCAACAGAGCTTCGTAGTCTGTATACAATATTTGCAGTACGTACTGAACGGTATCTCCGGTTGGGGACATCAAGACGATGCCAGCCCCTAGACCGGCCAGCATTTTAGAACCGTCAAAGTGCATGATCCAATTGGAGTATGCGTCGTACTCTTTAGGGAGTTCAGCCTCCGTCCATTCGGCGACGAAGTCGGCCAATACTTGCGACTTGATGGCTCGTCGAGGTTTGAATGTTATGTCGAACATGAGGAGCTCAATGGCCCATTTGGCAATCCGGCCCGTAGCGTCGTGGTTGTTTATAATATCATTAAGTGGCACTTCTGAGGCTACTATAATCGAACACTCTTGGAAGTAGTGTCGCAGCTTCCGCAATGCCATGAATACCGCATATGCTATATTTTGATAATGTGGGTACCGTGATTTGCACGGAGTGAGGACAGTGGATACATAGTATACTGACTTTTTAAGAAGGAATTTATTTCCGTCCGCTTCTCGTTCGACAACGAGCACCGCGCTTACAACTTGATGAGTTTCCGCAATGTACAACAACATTGGTTCGCCGATGTTTGACGCGGCCAGGATTGGGTTGGTTGCCAAAATGGCCTTTATTTCTTCCATTCCGGCTGTGGCAGCGTCCGTCCACTCGAAGTGTTCGGTGCGCCGAAGGAGGCAATAAAGGGGTAAAGCCTTTTCTCCTAAGCGGGAGATAAAGCGGCTTAAAGCCGCCACGCATCCAGTTAACTTCTGGATTTGTTTGAGGTCTGTTGGGGTAGCCAACTGTGACAAAGCTCGGATTTTGGCAGGATTAGCTTCAATACCTCTACTGGAGACAATGAAACCCAGGAGCTTTCCGGCTGGTACGCCGAAAACACATTTTTTCGGATTGAGCTTGATGTCGTATGTTCGCAGGTTGTCGAATGTGAGCCTCAAGTCATCTATCAAAGAGTCGACATGTTTGGTTTTGACGACCACATCGTCTACATATGCCTCTACTGTTTTGCCGATTTGTTTCTCCAGACATGTCTGGATCCTGCGCTGATATGTTCCGCCGGCGTTCTTGATCCCAAAAGGCATTGTGTTAAAACGGAAGGTACCGTATGGTGTCATGAATGCCGTTGCGGCTTGGTCGGATTCCGCCAGCTTGATTTGGTGGTAACCGGAGTATGCGTCGAGGAAACACAATGACTCGTGTCCTGTGGTAGCATCAATGATTTGATCGATGCATGGGAGGAGGAAGGGATCCTTCGGACAAGCTTTATTGAGGTCTTTGAAATCAACACAAAGGCGCCAGGATTTGTCCTTCTTTGGTACCATCACCAGGTTTGCTAGCCAGTCCGGGTGTTTTATTTCTCTGATGAATCCGTCCTCCGATAACTTGGCTAGTTCCTCTCCCATGGCCTGTCTCTTAGGTTCGGAGAAATGCCGAAGAGCTTGCTTGACCGGCTTGAATCCCTTTAGGATATTGAGGCTATGCTCGGCCAGCCTGCGTGGGATTCTTGGCATGTCTGAGGGATGCCAGGCGAATATGTCCCAGTTCTCGCGCAGGAACTCTCTTAGTGCGGCGTCCACATCGGGGTTTAACTGTGCCCCGATGGAGGCTGTTTTTGTAGGATCCGACGGGTGGACATGGAATTTGACTACTTCATTTGCTGGTTTAAAAGAGGTGGTCTTGGATCTCTTGTCGAGTATCACATCGTCCCTGTCCACTGTGGAGCGTAGCGTGGTTAATTCCTTGGCCGAGAGGGCTTCGGATAATGCCTCGAGGGCCAATGCGGCTGTTGTGTTTTCAGCGCGGAGTGCTATGTCCGGATCGCTGGTGAGAGTGATGATTCCGTTGGGCCCGGGCATTTTGAGCTTCATGTACCCGTAACGGGGTACGACTTGGAAGATTGTGGACGCCTCCCGTCCTAAAAGAGCGTGATAACCACTGCTGAACGGGGCCACTTGGAATGTAATTTCTTCGGACCTGTAATTATCCGGCGTGCCGAATACCACGTCTAGTGTGATTTTCCCATCACAGCGTGCTTCCCGACTGGGGATGATTCCTCTAAAGGTCGTGCTACTTTTCTCAATGCGGTTCCAGTATATTTCCATCTTTTGAAGAGTTTCCTCATATATGAGGTTTAATCCGCTGCCGCCGTCGATGAGTACTTTGGTGAGTCGAAAGCCATCCACGATTGGTCGGTGGACCAGTGCGGCTAGTGCTCGGGCTGTTTGGCATTTAGGTTCGTCACTGGCATTGAAGGTAATAGCCGTGTCACTCCATGGATTTATTGCTGGTACGTGGCAGATTTCGGCCATGCTGCGGAGTGTTCGCTTGCGCCTATTATTTTATGTGAAGGTCTCAAAAGACCGTTAACACTGTATTTTTATCCACGGGATGGTGCTCTGTGGTATTTGGGAGAAGAAGATCCTCACCACTTTCGGCCACATGCCAGAGTATCCAACATGCTCTAAGGCTGTGCGTTGGTATTGTATCCATTGTACTATGAATTTTGCAAGATCCGTTGAGCCATCCCTCCAGTACGGTTCGATGCCCTGTAGATAGTTTTTGCTTTTTGGTAGTTGATCCGGGTGTATTGTGATAATGCACCCTTTTATTTCGGACTGGGTTTGTATTCAGGGCCGTATTATCCCAAAAGTTTGTTTCGGTTTTCCAGGCACTTTCCATCGCATAGTACTTTCGTACTATGGACGCCAAGTCAGCAAAGCGTGTTATCTCACGGAGATTTATGGTGTTAAGGATTCCCTTGTCCATGCAATTATTGCTGAAAAATAGGATTGCGTCTTCCTCGCGGCAGTCCTTAACCTTGTTCATCGCAAGGAGGAATCTGGCCCAATAGTGATGTACTGTTTCCTGGGGCTCTTGCCTAATGTGGGAAAGATCACTTATGTTTGGCTGGGTGGGTGGAATTGAATCCGAACCCTTACCCGATCTAGGATCCAGGGTCCGAGGAGTTTCCAATTTTGGAAGTTCCGGTTCCGGGTGCTACCCGATAATCCTGGCCTGCTGCCTGACTCTAAGTTCAGGGATTGGATGTTGTCCTCCCGCGAATGGGCGTCCGGCTCGGGGAGCTCGGGAATTCGGACATAGTTGGTCCTCAGGATAGAGGAAAGGTTGCCGCATTGTTCCTCCACCACTACAATGTGATGGGTGACTGGTGGAGAGTTAATCTCCCTTTGATCGGGTTTAAGCCCAATCCGATCATAGTCCGTAGCAACTCCCAAGGCGGTGATGCAATCCAAGAGCTCGTTTAAGGAGGAGAGCTCCATTGGATCCATCTGTCCGGCGAGTGCCGATTTGACGTGGAGGCTGTTTTTGATGACCCGAGAGGTCATCGTCAGCGCGGCGGCCGAACAGGCGGTCATGATGAAACCACCTAACCGGAGAGTTTGGCCGACAGCCAAAGCTCCCCCAATAGTAGTACCGTCTTTAAAGATGAGACGAGACATCCTTCCTTCTGGCGACGACACAGAGGAACTCTCAATGAAAGAACCAATGTCGGTGTCAAAACCGGCGGATCTCGGGTAGGGGGTCCTGAACTGTGCGTCTAAGGCTGATGGTAACAGGAGGCAGGGGACACGATGTTTTACCCAGGTTCGGGCCCTCTTGATGGAGGTAAAACCCTACGCCCTGCTTGATTAATATTGATGATATGGGTAGTACAAGAGTAGATCTACCATGAGATCAGAGAGGCTAAACCCTAGAAGCTAGCCTATGGTATGATTGTATGTTGTCCTACGGACTAAAACCCTCCGGTTTATATAGACACCGGAGGGGGCTTGGGTTACACAAGGTCGGTTACAAAGGAGGAGATATACATATCCGTATTGCCTAGCTTGCCTTCCACGCCAAGTAGAGTCCCATCCGGACACGAGACGGAGTCTTCAATCTTGTATCTTCATAGTCCAACAGTCGGGCCAAAGGATATAATCCGGCTGTCCAGAGACCCCCTAATCCAGGACTCCCCTAGAGGCCCTCAAGAAGGAGCCGTCCGAGGCCGCGCAGAGAGCGGCAAAGGAACAAGTCGCCCGTGAAAAGCATGAGGCTAGGATAGGTGAGGTCCACTAGGAGCTTCAGGACACCATGAAGAAATATGAGTCTTTGGAGCGCCATGTTGCGGATCAAGTTTCCGAATTCGCCAAGGCCCGCCAAAGTGCACAAGATGCCTAGGTCGAAGCCCAAGGCACCCTCCAGGAGATCCAAGAGGCCAGAAAAATCGCAGCGGGTAAGGCCTTCATTATGCATAGCAAATATGTGAAGAAGAGGTATCTCTTACTAACCCATATTTGGAGTTCTCCGGGAGCGTTTGCGGATTTATCGCTTAGTGTTGCCGATGCTGCGGACTTCTTCCGAGCCGAAGAGGGGAGCTCGATAGAGAAGCGGTGCTGGTCGCAATACCTTGTGCCAGAACATCCGGTGCCCTTTAGGGGTCAGCTAACACAGCTCGTGGAACTGCATAGGGTGGACGAACAAGACATAAAGGGTTTCATAATCTGGCTATGGCCTCCCGAAGTCATACCTAGCAGCTACTTCGGGCGCGTGAAGCGGCTGGTTAATGCCTGCCCCAGATTGACGTCATCAAGCGATCGGTCTGCATCGAAGGTGCGCGGATGGCCTTCGCCCGTGTCAAGATATAGTGGGCGAAGATGGATGCTGTCAAGCTCGCAACCAAGGGACCACTCGTTGGCAAGGAGCACTGCATGCCGGAGCGGTATTTTGATGATGTCCTCAAGGGATCCCGCATTGTAGAGGGCCAGTGCTCAAAAGACATTTCTTTGAATGAGTACCTTCATGTTATCCCGCCCTGTATGATGAAAACAAGACTGATGTGTAATATAATGCTTGCTGTTTATTTAGGAATTTTACCTCCCATGCTTTCATAATCTGTGGTAGAGGGCCGTTTTTATTAAATCTAGGAGTTGGCCAAACAGATAAAGGGCCTGCTACCAATTATGGGGCCCCTAACATCAGAGGACAGTCTTTTTGCCACAATCAGATGCTTGGAGAAACTACACCCACTTCAGTCCTCAAGACACACCTCCCTGATTCTCCATACACTCCTCAACTCAGCATCCAGGAAAAGATCTTGAATTCTGTGCTTGATGAAACTGATGGATTCAACCTCCTTAGGGAAATGGAGCTCCTGGAAGATGATGATCTAATGGAATTAGAAGGTTCTGTAGATCTATAAGAGGATCAAGAGGATTTTGTTGAAACATCTGAACTCCCAGACAATTTGGACTCAAAATACAACTCTGACTTCCCTGCCCTTCCTAAGGAGAGGCACCTTCCCAAATGGGGTCTTGTTCAAGCCACCAGAACAAGTGCCAGGGTAGCTGGTGACAAGAGAACCATTATTGAAAAGGCTCAACAGCTCAAAGAGGTTCAGAACCTGGAAGTGCAAAAACCCTAGGGTATGAAACACAATTCCTTCTCCAACTTTAATGATCCTTCCTTCAATGCCATTGCTGCTAAGATTAGTGTAGATGTTACTTCTCTGAATGATGGCATTGAATGCTCTTCCTTTATTTACCCTCACCAAAACATATCTGAAGGCTCTATTTGTGAGAATTTTTCTCTAGATGGTAGTTCTAGTTTAGACTGCGTTGACCCCCCTACTGAGCCAAGTGAGGGTCTCTGGTCTCTTATTTGTAGAAATAAACGGGGCAAGCACCCTAGGAACAACATTTCTGCATGAATGCTCTGTTATGGAATATTAGAGGTATTGCTGCTCCTGGTACAAAATCCCTTATTATTGACACCATTAACAAAACCCATGCTACCATCCTTGGGTTCTAGGAAACTAAGAAAGAGGATTTTTCCTCTTCTTTTCTTAAATATCTCATTAGCAACAGAGATTTTGACTGGCATGTTCTCCCATCCAAAGTATCTGCTGGAGGCATCCTGATGGGAATAGATTTAAGCATTTTTGAGGCTGTTGCTTGGTCACACCTAGACTTTTCTCTTAGTTGTTTAGTTAATTTGAAAACTACTGGTCAAACCTTTAGGATTATCACTGTTTATGGCTCTCCTTATGAGGAAGGCAAAGAAGCTTTTATTTCTGAACTTCATACCTTATTTCTAGATACTCACATTCCCACCCTGATTGAAGGGGATTTTAGTTTAGTTAGGAATGCTGCAGATAAAAGCAATGGTTCCATTAATCATAAATGGAGTGCCTGCTTCAATGCCTGGATTGAGATCTGGATCTTGCTTGAAATTAAACTTTCTTCTAGGAAATTTACCTGGGCCAATAATCAACTAGACTTGATCATGTCCACCATTGACAGAATTTTCTGTGACACATAATTAGATAGTTTCTTTCCCTTTTCTAGTTGTAGAGCTCTGCATAGATGTGGTAGTGACCACACTCCTTTGCTCTGGGACTCTGTTCTTAACCAAACTCCAAAGAGCAATAGTTTTAAATTTGAAAAGTGGTGGCTGCTTAGAGAAGATTTTACTGAGCTAGTCAGGAAAATTAACATCTATCTTCTAGGGTCTTGGATTAAAAGATTCTATGAGGAAGACCTGAAACCCTGGAAGATTCTTATTGCCCGTAAATGCCTAGGAAATAAACCTAATATTTTTGTCCCTTCCTCCAACCCTAAGACCTCTAGATTCTGGAAAGGATTAAAATCTATTATGCATGTTGTGAAATTTGGCTACACATGGAACATAGGGGATGGGAGTAGAACCAGGTTCTGGGAAAATAGTTGGTTTGGCACATCCCCCCTAGCAGTCCAATTTTGGCCTATTTACTCTGTCTGCAATGAGCTTAACAAAAGTGTCAATGAAGTTTGGGACGGTCAATGCCTAAAACTCTCTTTTAGAAGGATCTTTAGTGATAGTCTCATGGAACAATGGTTCCAGTTGGAGGAAATTCCAAAAAGCATTACCTTTACTGACGAGACGGATGCCCTGATTTGGCAGCTGGACAATAAGGGGAAGTATTCCTCCAGCTCCCTCTATCATGTTATCAACTTTAGAGGGGTCAACCCGTGTTTATCCCTGCTATCTAGAAATTGAGAGTTCCCCCTAAAATTCATGTACTTCTATGGCTTCTCTCCAAAAAAAATTGATGACTAGGGATAACCTTAGGAAGAGACACATCATCAAACCCCTTGATTGTGTTTACTGCTTGGAACAAGAGTCTTGTTCTCACATATTTTTGCATGTATAGTTGCTAAACATCTCTCGGCCCACATTGAGGAATATTTCTCTAGTCAGATTGGCTCATCCTTCGAATCTATCGCCAGATTCTGGGTTGCTACCAAAAATTGCTCAGTTTTAAATACTGTTAGCTCAGTTGTCCTTTGGTGCATGTGGAAATATAGAAATGCTATGATTTTCAGTAACACCTCCTGGATTTCCATTCCGCAGGTCTAGAGGTTGATCAGGAACATGGTGAGGAACTGGGAGATTCTCTCCTCCGGATTGGACAAGGACAAGTTGATGAGCTTCGTGGAAACCCTAACAAGAACCCTCCAGAAACCATTGGCGATCACTTGTGGCTAAACAAGGCTCGACCTGCTCTGGGGCTGGACCCGTGGGCTCGTCTCAAGATCTCTGATGAAGATGATGGGCACCTAGCGCCGAAAAAGAGGGACATCCACCATGCTATGCCTTCCAGCCCGGTGTCTCCGCTTGCTTACTGGTCGCCACAGGCTGACATGGCCCCTCGGCTGAAGACCATGAAGGCTTTGCTGGACCCGCCTTATGTCATTTGAGTGCTCTATCCGCTCTGCCTTTGGCACCGCTCGGGTGATTTGTGTTATTCAGAGAACTTGTTCATCCACCCCCTAGTTTTTAGTTTTTCTACATTTGCTTTTGAACTGCTCTTTGAGCTACTGTATCAGAATATGTCGTGGTTTCGTTCGTAGCAATGGAACCGGGGAGATGCTCCCTGTTTTTCTAAAAAAATTATTTTATATGTTATTATATATTATTTTTATTGTCATCATATATTTAACAAATACTTACATATGTAAGAAAACAATATCCCACATCTTATTAACTTATAAAAATAATTTCTTAAC
The DNA here is from genome assembly GCF_002162155.2 of Triticum dicoccoides. Classification (NCBI taxonomy): domain Eukaryota; kingdom Viridiplantae; phylum Streptophyta; class Magnoliopsida; order Poales; family Poaceae; genus Triticum; species Triticum dicoccoides. Next base: position 249,456,738 of record NC_041382.1, read on the forward strand.
AAATAAAATCCTGGATTATTTTGGCACGAAAATCCTAGTGATTGTGTACAAAAGCTTGGTAAGATTTAAGGACGAATGTAATAATATCACTTATTATTGAAATATATTTATAACAAAATGCTCAGCCCCTTTTTATTTTTTGATAACATTGCTGGCCCAACCCAACATTATAATTAGAATCAACCCAGCAAAATCGTGTATTTTGAGAAAGTGCAAATGGCCTGTATTTTTTTAGGAAATAAAATAAATGGGTCGCATGGACGCTACATTATTTGTACACCCAGCCCAGCTAATGGCTGTAATTCAAAAAAAAGATCAAATTGACTGTAAATTCTACTGCGCAAAAAAAAGACTGTAAATTCTGAAAAAATGGGTTGAATACGTCCCACATTTTTGGAGGCTGAAATGTGGGCCAATAGGTCGAAGCCAATGCAAGTCGTTGTCAATTTAGTCAACAAATGATTCTGACATGTTAGTCGTTGGATTTACATCCAACGACCAGCATCCATCTTCAATCTTTCATCTTCTTCCTCCAGTGCCGCCGGGACCACCTCACGCCTCCTACTGCTAGCATCTCTACTTAGCATGCTTCGCTATGAAGTGCTACTCCACCATTGGCCAGGCCATCCCTCCACCCCTCCACACCTCCTATTCTTCTCCACCGACTACCCAACCACACCGCACTAGAACCAGTTAACCCTCGTACACATCTCCGTCTACGACTCTACTCCTGCGTCTTCCCATCTTCGGCTCGTTGCTGTCCGGTGCCTTGCTGGCGTCCACCACCTTGGATGCGCTCGGTGCGGTGTGGTCAACATGGTCAACGAACGACACCATCGGAAGTAGACTCTGCGTGGAGAGGCTGATAGCGGGGTCCACGGCAGCACATAAGGAAATGCCTCCACCTGACATCTAAGACCCACCGGAAGGGCCTCTGTATGTCGCGAAAATAATGTGCCCCCCACTAACATGTCGGACCTACCAGCTATCTTCGGATGCAAGGAAGTGCCTCCTTATTATGCACACAAAAATGAATATTCCCCCTGCCAGCTGGAACCCAGCATAGTGCGAGGCTGACCAGTGGGACTACCAAGTTGACGGGGACAGAGGGCTTTGTCAACTTAGTCAATATGAACGATTCTAGCTCCTATTACCGTACGATGTTCATCCAACGGCCGTAGTGCTTCTTCAACCTCTAGTCTTCTTGCTCCAGCCGCCCAAACCAGCGTCGGTCGTGCCGTGTGCTGCTGCATCCCGTGGCCGGCTATGATGCCGCGGAGGCCTCACCGCCCCTACTACTCCCACCGCTGGCGAGGCCATCCCTCTACTCACCCACACCCCCTGTTATTCTGCGGCGACAGTAGCCTCACACCGCAGCCGAACCAGTGAACCCTCGTACTCCTCTTCGCATGGGCATCCACTATTGCGTCTTCCCCGGCTCCGAGTCCTCCGCTTCCTAGTCCTCGCCGTCGTCCACCGCCGTGGTGCTCCCAGCGCGGTGTGGTCAATGTGGTCAAGGAATGACTTCATCGGACGTGGACTGTACGTGGAGAGGCTGACAGCTGGGTCCACGGCCGCAGCAAGGAAGTGCCTCCTTATTACGCACAAAACAATGATTCCTCCACCTGACAGCGGGGACCCACCGGATGGGCCACCGTATTTCGTGAAACAAATGTTTCCCCTGACTACTGGGACCCACCAGCTACATCTTCACACACAAGTAAGTGCGTCCAGGCAAAAAAAAACAATTCGCCCCCCTGACTGCTGGGACCCACCAGCTACATCTTCGGACGCAAGGAAGTGCGTCCGAAAAAAACGATACGCCCCCTGACTACTGGGACCCACCAGCTACATCTTCGCACGCAAGGAAGTGCCTAACAGTCGGGACCCACCTGGTCGAAGCGTACGTAGCGTTGTCATTCTGGTCACGAATGTGTACGTACATATATACTGGTGGATGTAGAGGCGCGCACGTGTCATAGTAGAGGCGCGTACGTGTCGTAGTAGAGGCGCGCACGTAGCATGTACACAGACGTACAGCGACCAGGGTGCAAGAAAGAAAATACGACCACGTATGTGTACATACGGGCGGGGTCTCGGACGCCTACTCGTGCATACGTACGACCAGGGCTCGTGTACATGGCTGGGTCGGAACGGAGAAATAGCGTCATCGTCGTGTTCACGGGGAGGCAACAGAATGTGTCGTCTTCATGGGGAGGCAACGGAATGCGTCGTGTTCATTAGGAGGGCTTGGACGGAACAGGCGATGGAAACGAGGCTTGGCGTACCGCACAACGGAGGGAACAAACCTCCTACGTTCGGAACGGGGTCCTGTTGATCGGGAGGGGTGTGGCATACTGCAAAACGGAGGAAACGGACCTCCTACGGTCGAAACGGGCGTCCTGTTGATCGGGAGGGGTGTGGCGTACCACAAAACGGACGAAACAGACCTCCTACGGTCGAAACGGGGGTCCTGTTGATCGGGAGGGGTGTGGCGTACCGCAAAACGGATGAAACGGACCTCCTACGGTCGAAACGGGGGTCATGTTCATCGGTACGGGTGTGGCGTATCGCAAAACGGGACTCCACGGGATACTGTTCATCTCCACCGTCGACCTCCTCCACCCTCCACGGGCTACCGTCGACCTCCTCTAGCCTCCATGGGCTCCTGTTCATCCAGCCTCCATCGAGCGCCACTCCCCTCCACGGGCACCCTTCCACTGTCTACTGTTCATCCAGCCCTCCACACCATGGGGTCCTATTCAACCACCCCTCCACGGGCACCCCTCCACCGTCTACTGTTCATCCAGCCCTCCACCACACCACGGGGTCCTGTTCATCCAAATCCCCCGCAACACTCACTGTTCATCCCAGAGGCAGCATCGATCGGCTTCAGTTAGCAGAAGTAGCGAAGGAATTGCTAGATCGGGTTCAGTTAGCAGCCATCAATCGATCGCCCGGGTTTAGTAATGCCCTGCAGTGCATTTGCTTTGGTTCAGTTAGAGTCCAACGCCTCGCTCGGGTTCAATTAGAGCCAACGCCTCGCACACACGCGCGTGCGTGTACAAGAGAAACGTGTATCGCTCGGCCCCCTACCTCCCACCATAACCAGAAACTCCCCGAAATTTTCCTCCCCCACGCTACTACCACAGTTTTTCCGTCATGGACAGCCCAAAGAATGTCATGCAGCTGCGTCTCCGGCGCGCCCAGGACGAAAAGCCCATTTTCTGTCATGATTTTTTGTCATAGAAGTAGGAGCCCACCACATCTATGATGATACTGGGTTTTGTCACAATTATCGTCATAGAAGTGTCATATGTATGACAGAAAAAAATTTGTTCGGCCCAAAATGTCACGGATGTGTCTTTTTTTGTAGTGTTGGTTGCTTATACAATTCATAGACAAGTGAAAGGGGATACTATAAAATGTGCAAGATAAGTGTGAGTGCTATGGATGCCTTCTCGTAGGGAGACGAGAGCGGATCCATAGTGGTGTATTGATATGGTGAATATGTGGACTTGTGTGCACCACCTCAAAAGAGATACCAGCAGTCGTAGTACAGGATAGCCACTGAGTCAAAGCTGGCTTGTTGTAGTTAAACTCCACCATCCCCTTTGTTGATACTGATGCATATGTAGCAAGTAATGATGTAAGTCCTGCTGGGTACATTTGTAGTCATGTTTGCTTAATTTATGTTTTTGCAGAGAGACTTCAGTCTTACTAGTAGTTCCGTGTGGACTTCGACGTTTAGCTTGTTACCTTAGCTACGATCTTGTACTCTTTGGAGGGTCTTCTAGATAGATAGGCTTACTAGCCTTCTCTCATTTCAGATGTTTGTACTTAGACATGTTTATGCTTCCGCCTGTGCTTGTTGCTTGTATGATTTGGATGCTGGGTCATCAGACCCATGTTTGTAATATTTGGCTCTTCGGAGCCTAATGAATAAATACTTTGAGTCATAGAGTTTTGGTGTGATGCCATGTTGTATTTGCACATATCGACCATATTATGTGTATGTTATTGACATGCTTGGCATGTGTGGGATCCAACAACCTAGTTGTTTATTCTTGGTAGCCTCTCTTATGCGGAAATGTCTCCTAGTGCTTCCACTGAGCCATGGTAGCTTGCTACTGCTCCGGAACACTTAGACTGGTCGGCATGTATCCTTCTTCGTTCCTGTGTCTGTTCCTTCGGGGAAATGTCACACGTTCTTCCTTTATGTCCTTTTAGATTGCTACGACTTGGGTTCATACGTTGATGATCAGCATGTTCGTTGTTGGGTCATGTATGCCTATCCCTTCAAGTAAATACAACCTTGGGTTTACGACTAGACATGTCGGCCCGGATTCTCTGTCATATGGATGCTAGCGAAACTATCATATACGTGAGCCAAAAGGCGCAAACGACCCCAAGCCAGGCAAGGTGGCACACGTTGGGATACCGTGCATGAGTCCACAAAGCGATATGATGTGTTACATGCTAGATCGGTGTGACTTAGGATCGGGGTCCTCACAATTTCATCCGGTTGGTTGAGTTGCTATCAGAATGTGTGCGGCTATGGTTGGATGGTGTAATTTGTGGGTCGTCGGTCGGTCTGCGGTCGGCTTGGGCAGTGTGGATGGACAAAAAAGCACAGCTCATGCGAAATCTTCTTCAACGCGTGCGCTGGAGGATTGATGACCCACAAGTATAGGGGATCTATCTATCGGAGATATGCCCTAGAGGCAATCTGTAACATCCCAAATTTTCAATTTGGAATGTTATACATAGGTCATTCATGCATATCATATTTTATTGCATTTTGTTTTTGTGATCCTAAAAATACTAAGCAACTCAAGGACCCATGGAGAGAGTTGGGGATTTCACCGTTTTCATATTTGAATTTTATCAAATATCGAAACAAGGATCACTTTGGTTTTAATTATTTTTCTCTCTGAAAATATTTCATATTAAATTATATGAGAGGAGATAATATGACTTCTGCAAAATAAATGAAATTTTGCAGGAAAAATACCAAAAATAAAATAATAGATATTAATTGGATTTTATTGCTATTTTATTTGAATTAGAAAAAATATGCATTTTTCAAAAATTGCATTTTAGGCCAAGAAAATGTTCACCCTGTTCTAAATATTTTATTTAGATGGTGAAAATTTGTTTTGGTATTTTTAGATTTTTATTTATTTTCCTAGGATTTATTTTCAGCGGAATTATGTTTAAAAATATCCCGCCGGGACCGAACTGGGCCGAGGCCCAGTTGGCCCAGCCACCCCACGCCGCCGTCTCCCTCGCGGAGACCGCAAGCCGCACGCCGTCGCCCGCCGTGGCCGACTCGGCCACACCTCCCCGCCCCCTGCCGCAAGCCACCTCCCCTCCCTTCCTTAAAAGCCGACCCACCCCCTAGAGCCCCAAGTCGCCAGCCACCGCCGCCCGCAAGCTGCCGCCTGCTGCCGCGCCGCCCCGCATCGCCCTCCGCCGCCCCGTGCTACCCGCCTTGCCGCGCCACCGTAGAAGCCGCCGGAGCCGCTGCCACCGGAGCCGATCTGGAGCCGTTCGTTTTTTTTCGGTTTTTAGGTAAAATCTCGTTTTTTTTAAAAACCTAGTTTTGTTTTTTTATATCGGTTCGTTCGGTTTTTCTCGGTTTGATTAAATAGCAGACGTTTGTCCATACGTTCGTTTTAACGAACGCTGCTCGTTCGTTTTAACGAACGCTGCTCGTTCGTTAGCCGCAGGCAGCGAACGTTCGTTCATTAGCCTGTTCATCAGTTTTTCTTGTCCAGGGTTTTCCGTGATTATTTTCGCTCGCGATTCCAGCCCTAATCTTCGTTTTGGTTTATCTTTTCGCTCGTTTATGCAAATCAGGTAAAACAAGTGCCTAGATCTTTGTCTCGAAGCCCTCTTTCTGTTTAACCAAAATGAACAAGATTTTGGTATTGTAAAATTTGTCTTTACTCTAGATTAGTAAACGGATCTTGTTTCTTTTGTAGCTTGAGTTTCGTTGCTCCATTCGATTTGATTCTGTTTGCAAACCGGAGTTCTTCAGTCGAACTTTCTAGTTAGATTTTCTTATTTGAGTTTTAGCTGTGCATCCGTGATTGATTGCTTATGTATGCTATTGTTTGTTTGCGATACAATTCCCAGATGGCGAAGCGTGCTACTACGAGTCTCTAGGTTTTGCAGATCATTAGCAAGGCAAGTAACACATTGATCATACCCTTTTCATACCCAGTTTTTATGCATTACTATCAATCCTCAAACATTGCATGAGTAGGATCTCTTAACTTGAGGGTTTGGTAAGTAGTTGATGAGGTAGAACCTATTGCCCTGCTTATTATCATTCCCTTGGGAGTTACTTCTACGTGATGCTCATATCGCTATGCTATGCTCGTATACATGGTTTGGGTGAGTGAATCCATGACAGATGTGAGATTTTTAATTAATGGTTAACTTAAGTTGGCAACTTTAATAGACATCTGGGTGGATTGCTTGTGGGCACTTGGAGAATCCATTTTTGTCCTAGGATATCCGAGAGTACCCGTGTGATCATCCTACGGTCCGCCACCCAGGCTCAAAGGGATCACAAGATTATTCATGCTAGAAACTTCCGTGTGCAGCCACAAGCCATTATGGGCTCTGGCATAGTGTTGTAAGTTGCGTGAACTCTTCCAGTGGTAGTCTAGCATATGTAGGGGATGTATGTCGATACAGTCTATCTAGGGTTAAAGTTAATGCTTCTAAAAGACTGTGTCTCGGTCATCCGTTTCTCAAACACCATGTAGTGCGAGAAATCCAACGGAGGAGATCGAGTCTTGTGGGGAAAAGTGTGCAAACCTCTGCAGAGTGTATAATCTAATCATGGTTAGCCGTGTCCCAGGTAATGGACATCTTGAGTAATTTGTACTTGAATTATCATATGGATCTCATCACTCTGTACTTAATCTTGTTGGGTTGATAATTACTTTTAATTGGGTTTTGAGTTGGAGGAACCTTCTCAATGTTGTTCAACTACCATGTTAAATAAAATATATTCCTTTGTTGTAGGGAAAAAATTGGCTTTTCGCAAAAACATATTAACCATAGAGCCTCAACCAGCCATATATGCATGTAGTGATAGCAGTTATCTGTTCATTACTTTACTGTGTTACTATGCCAGCATATTCCATGTGCTGACCCATTTTTGGGCTGCAATGTATCATGTTGCAGACTTTTCAGACGAAGAGTAAGGTTCGCTAGGCTGTTGTCGTGCACTCAGCTATGCCGTTGGAGTTATTGGACTCACTTTATCTTCCAAGCCTTCCGCTATTATTTTATTCAGATGGCCTTAAGCGATACTTATTATAATAAGTTCTATTTCGAGACATTCGATGTAATAGTGTGTGATTGCTAATCTATTATAAATCCTTCGAGGTACTGTGTGTGTGAGCATTACCGATCCAGGGATGACACTGAAGCACAGAGACTTGACCATCGGAGGTCGGGTCGCTATAAGATGGTATCAGAGCACAAGCTGAATGTAGGACATGACCACTAAGATGAGCCATAGGTCACTCTTCTCTACTCATTTCTGACTCCTCTCCCTTTTCTACTCTTTAGGATGGCGGACTCAATGAACAAGTTTGCACAACCGGATGAAGACACACCTTTTGGACGACACTTGAAGGAAATCACTAGGTACCTGAACATCGGAATACCAAGCTTCCCCGGGACCAACACTGCCACACTACCAGAAGAGGAATGTCGGATGATCCGATTTCAAGTTCCAAGAAGGACATTCACTCCAGTCACTAAACCCATAGAATTTGTCTAGGCAAGAGCATGGCAGCCCACATCGCCATAGGACGCATCGGCGAAGTTTCCAAAAGGAGCTTAAGACACTATCTACCAGATATGTGGGCGCCGAGATGAGCAATGGGAGATGATCAATACCACGAAGGACAGGTCCATTGAAGCATTCATCCAGGAGTTAAATCATCACATACGTCGCTAGGAGAACCAGATGTGCGCAAGAATGAAAGATTTGAAGAAGGCGATGACCAGGATCACAGAACTAGAAGAGGAGCTTAAGTCTACATGCGATGGATATGAGGAGGAAATGATGATACTCGTGTAGATGAATGACGACCTGCCAAGGAAGCTATAAGTTTTTATGGGAGACCCCGCGCCAGGAGGAGAAGACAACGAACCCAAGGAGATTCGTTCTGAAGATTACATCATCATCGACGACACCGACTCCGACCCTGATAGTAGTGATGATGACTATGAAGACGAAGCTGGAGCGGACATCATGGAGTCTTCCACCGATCAAAATTTTTAGTAGACCACCATATGATCAGTAGTATTCCCCCATGTATATAGAATAGTCCGAGCACTGTAACGATAGTTAGATCGATTGTATGCCCTTGCTTGATTGATTGAGTGATGTGATATGATTGTGTTTGTCTCATGTGCATATGGGTAGTGCTTTCTCACTAGACCTCATTCTATTCTACTCTCTCCCCTCTAAACCCACCAAATACGTCCGAGACATGACCCCAGATTTTATTTCCCACCGGAGCTCACTCAGTTGATCCAGCAGCAGAATACACTGATGTAGTTGCTAGTTCAGAATCAGGGCTACAACAACAACAAAAACAACAACCCACAACCACCACCTCCAGTTGACAACTTAGCCCGTTTTACGAGATTACAACCACCGGTGTTTTCCAGTAGTACCGAGCCCATAGTTGCGGATGATTGGCTACGCAGGATTGGAAGAGAGTTAACCACTACCGGTTGCACAGATGCTGAGAAGGTGCGTTTTGCCAGAAACCAATTGTATGGACACGCAACCGCATGGTGGGAGAATTACACAACTACTTTTCCTATAGCCAATGTCACTTGGGAGCAGTTTCAACAAGCTTTCTGCACATCTCATGTCTCAACTGGAGCTATGAGCATGAAGAAGTGTGAGTTTCGCAACTTAAGCCAGGGAAATCATACTGTGGGTCAATACGTGGAGGAGTTTAGTAAGTTATCTCGCTATGCCCCAAATGACGTGGCCACAGATGCCGCGAAGCAGGAGAAGTTTACAGAAGGGCTGAATGATAAGATGAGCATGCAGTTGATGGTGGAACATTCAACAACTACCAGGAGTTGGTAGACAAGGCTCTTATGATTGAAGGGAAGCAGCAGCAGATTGAGAGCCGCAAGAGGAAGTACAGACAAGGGAAGTATAATTCAGGAGCTCAGCAGAAACCCCGTCTCACCCCGAACCCGGGGGGATTTACCCATAACCATGGAGACCATAACCATAATGGAGGAATTCCACATAACCACCACGGCCCTAGGAATGGAAATGGGAATGGAGCAGGCAGCAACCAGAACCGCTCTAACCCAGCCACACCCACCAAGAAGGATCTAAGTCACATTACTTGTTTCAAGTACGGGAATACTGGACACTATGCCACCGAGTGCTCTGAAGCAAAGAATGGAAATGGCAATGGAAACTCTGGGAAGAAGCCCAACCCATTCAACAAGGGACAAGTGAACCACATGAACGTGGAGGAGGTTGAAGAGCAGCCAGATGCAGTTATTGGTAAGTTTTTGGTGAAGTCATTTACCGCAATAGTCCTTTTTGATACTGGTGCATCGCATTCACACATTTCAAGGGGATTTGTGGACAAGTTTAAGTTACCCACCTTAGCCCTTAGGACACCCTTGCTAGTAAGTTCCCCAGGTGGAGAGTATATGGCCAGCCGATGGTGCGATCGGTTACCCATAACCATTGGCAGCCACGTTTTCCCCTCAGACCTAATAAATTTGGAATCCCAAGGATTGGATGTGATACTCTGTATGGATTGGTTATCGAAGTGTGGAGGATACATTGATTGTGCCAGTAAGTCGATTTTACTCACCACCCCGGAGGGAAAAAGAATTAAGTATGTATCCAGGTATACTCCCAAGAGTACTCACGTAAATTCTCTCATGGGAGTTGTTCAGGAAGGAGTGCCTGTAGTGAAGGATTACCCGGATGTATTTCCTTAGGAATTACCAGGCATGCCGCCAGACCGTGATATTGAGTTTTTGATAGAGCTGTTGCCAGGCACCGGACCTATATCAAAGAGACCCTACCGGATGCCCGCAAATGAGATGGAGGAGATTAAGAAGCAGATCAAGGAGTTATTAGAGAAAGGTTACATTCGACGAAGTTCATAACCATGGGGAGCCCCAGTGCTCTTGGTTGAGAAGAAGGATAAATCTCTGAGAATGGTCGTTGATTATCGGGCATTGAATGAGGTGATGATCAAGAACAAGTACCCACTGCCGATGATCAATGATTTGTTTGACCAGCTGCAAGGAGCTAAAGTGTTTTCGAAGATCGACTTGCAATCAGGATACCACCAGCTGAAGATCCGAGAAAAAGTTATACCTAAAACAGCTTTCACTACAAGGTACAGGCTATATGAGTACACGGTGATGTCTTTTGGATTGACAAACGCCCCAGCCTATTTCATGAGTATGATGAATAAGGTGTTGATGGAGTTCTTGGATAAGTTTGTTGTGGTGTTCATTGATGATAACTTGGTATACTCAAAGGATGAAGAGGAACACAAGGAGCATTTGCGTTTGTTTCTCGAGAAGCTCAGAGAACATCAGTTATATGCCAAGTTTAGCAAATGTGAGTTTTGGTTGAAGGAAGTTGGATTTCTTGGACATGTTATATCAGGATAAGGTATAGAAGTGGACCATACCAAGGTTAAATCAGTCACTGAGTGGTTGGCACCCACCTTAGTTGGAGAGATCCGCAGTTTTCTTGCACTCGCGGGATACTATCGGAGATTCATTGAGAATTTTTCCAAGATTGAGAAGCCCATGACGGCATTGCGAAAGAAGGACACCAACTTCCATTGGACGGAAGAATGTGAAGGAAGTTTCCAGGAGTTGAAGAAGCATTTGACTACAGCCCCAATGCTGATTTTGCCATATATACGAAAGGATTTCCAAGTGTATTGCGACGCCTCTCGCTTAGGACTTGGAGGAGTACTTATGCAAGATGGGAGAGTTGTTTCGTATGCCTCACGACAACTTCAACTGCACGAGTTGAATTGTACCATGCAAGATTTGGAGTTAGCAGTTGTAGTGCATGCACTCAGGACCTGGAGACATTTTCTTATTGGAAACTGTCGGCGTTCTGGGAACGGGGGTCCCCAGACTTGCCTGCCTGCGGCCTACGGCGTGGCTCAAAGGGGGGCCCAGCACGACCCATCTTCACCAACACAAACTCAAGACCCTCGCGAGGGGCCAAGCCTCGCGGGGCGGACGACACGGAGCTTCCTCAGGCACGGCCTCGTCAGGCTGGCTCACGAGGAGGCGGAGAGATCAAGGCGGGGTACCTCACGAGGTGCCCGTGACGCAAGCCATGACGACTCAGGGCGCCAGGCGGGTCCCAGACCGCGTAGCGCCCTCCTTTCCTCTTTGGTGCAAAGGGGGCAAGCGCAGCCGCGGAGTACCGAGGCGTCAGGCAAAGGTTGCCATTTCGGTGCAACGAGACCAAGACCAGGAGGACTACGAGACGGAGGTCACCGTGGAGCCCAAGACGGCGTCATCACCAGAGCTTTACGCAGGCGAAGACTACTTTTGTTAGGATAGTTGATACTTGTTGTCCCCCTTCAAATTAGACCGCCATTGTTGGCTCCCTTCCCGCTCAATATTTGGGGAGAGGACCAGGGCCACTATAAATAGGACCCGCCACTCAAGTAGCAAAGGGTTCGGCTCAGTCTCCTCCAAGGGCTCGACAAGTAGAGGGGTGGTAAGCAGAGAGAGAGAGTGAGATAGAGAAAGGTGGTTGAACTCCTCCCAGCTATTCATCGCCCCAGCCAAGAACAGACCCTTGCGAGGCTGTTCTTCCTTGTACTGTTCATCCTCATCAGCCCAAGAGGCAATCCACCACACCACGCACTGGAGTAGGGTATTACACCACAACGGTGGCCCGAACCAGTATAAACCCTGTGTCCCTTGTGTTGTTCTTTTCATAGCTTTGATCCTAGCGCGGCGGAGGGGTGCAGGAAGGTAGGAGGCGAAATCTCTATGCGCATCCCAGTGTTAGAACCTCAAGGGTCTGCCGGAACCCGAAATCCGACATTTGGCGCGAAGATGGTAGGGGTGCGCCGGAATTCGTCTTCCACCGCTCCGCTCTCCTCCGACCATCACGCTCATGTCTGACGCACGTCGGGCCGGCGCGGAGCGCCGGGCCGCCCTCGCTTCCCGCGTCGCCCAGACAGCCCCTGTCGGCGGGCGTCCTCGCCGTTCCCCTTCGCCTGCATTCAACACCGCCACCGGCCCGGCGGGGGACGAGCAGCAAGCATCGTCTCAGCATCCATCCGTGCGCCAAGACGGCCACACCGCGACTCCCTCACTCGCCCCGGCTGGATCATCGTCCCGCGCGCTTCGCGCGCCCATGGAGGCTCGGGCTGCACTCATAGCGGCAAACAAGCTCCTGCGCTACCGTCCCGTCGACGACGTCTACGAAGAATGGCTCGACCACATCACCGAACTCGTCCGCGCCGCAGGGGGCTGCTCCGCGCCGTCCGCACCCCGCCCCGCACGGGCGACGAGGTTCCGGCGGCGCCCCAGCCGCCTCCCCCTCAAGAAGACGCCATGGCTCCGAGACGCGTGGCCCCTGGTGGAACCCGCTCCGTCAGGTGCCAGCGCGGCAAGAGAAGAGCTGCCAAGAAGTCCCTCGCCCACCAGAAGCTGCCCGGGCACTCCCTGCTCCAGCACGTCGCGACCATCCTCCTGCTCTGGCGCGTGGGGACATGCAGGACCAGGCTCTCCATCACTCGAGGCCTCCCGTGGCCACAGCAGGCTGCCGCGCCTACACCACCGAACTGCGCAGCGTCGCGTGGCCGGGCAATTTCAAGCCGGACCTGCCTCCTCGGTACGATGGCACGGCCGACCCTGCGGAGTTCCTCCAGCTCTACGAGCTGGGCATCGAAGCTACCAATGGAGACGAGAAGGTCATGGCAAACTGGTTTCCCATGGTGCTCAAGGACGGGGCCCGCACCAGGCTCCTAAACCTCGCTCCAGGCACAATCTCCTTCTGGGAAGAGATGCGCACCCGCTTCATCGCCAACTTCCAAGGTACTCGCGATCGGCCACCCGCCGTGAGCGACATGCGCCGCATCAAGCAACAACCCGGGGAGACCCGGCAGAAGTACATCCAGCGCTTCAACAACGCACGCCTCAAGATTCCCAAGGTGACTGAAGAGGCCATCATCTCAGCCTTCTCCGACGGCGTGCGCGACGTCAAGATGAAGGAGGAGCTGGCGATGCATGAAGACCTGTGCACTTCTTTGGAGCTGTTCAACTTGGCGAACAAGTGCGCCAGGGCTGAGGAAGGGCGTCTCTCCCTCCTTGAGCTGGCTGCCGCAAACCCAGAAGAGAAGAAGCTCAAGGCCAAGGAAGTGAAGCGCAAGGGGGCTGCCGTGCTCGTGGCAGAACGAGACACCAAGCGGGGCAGAGATCAGCCCGAACCTCCCAAGGGCAGCCGGTACGGCGTGTACCATGACCTCCACACCCACAACACCAGCGAATGCCAAGAACTCCGAGCCGTGCATGAAGGAAGGATCGGCCGTCGCCCTGACCGTGGTGACCGGGGATACGGACGAGGAGGAGGAAGGAACACAGGGCGCTGGGAAGACCGTGGCCCGCGCCAGGGGTGGCACGACCAACCTCGTGAGGATCGCTGGCAAGACCCACCTCGCAAGGGAGGCTGGAGGGATCAGCCTCGCGAGGATCGCCCGCAAGGCAACACAGGCCTCCCACCGCTGCCGCTACAGCCAAGGAGGAACGAGGACCGCCACTGTAACACCCTCGATGTGACAATATCTCCCACGTGTCGAGGCATGATTAGAGGCATAATCGCATTGAAGGCATATGTCGCAAGTTAGGCAATCTTCACAACATCCCATGTAATATAAATCATAAAGAGGAGATAACATAGTTGGCTTACACTCGCCACGTCAATCAAGTACATAAATAACATTACATCAACCAAACACTCATGGCCCAACTACGGCGCCAAAATAAAAGATAACCCAACATGCAACACGGTCCCGATCACCCCCAACTGGGCACCACTACTGATCATCAGGAAAGGAAACATAGTAACGTTGAGAGTCCTCGTCGAACTCCCACTTGAGCTCAAGCACGTCACCTGGAGCGGAATCATCAGGCCCTGCACCTGGTGTAATAGTAATTTGTGAGCCACAGGGACTCAACAATCTCGCACCCTCGCGATCAAGACTATTTAAGCTTATAGGTAAGGCAAGGTAAAAATATGTGTAGCTGCAGCAAGCGACTAGAAAATATGGTGGCTATCCTGTTTGCAAAAGAGAGTGAGAAGAGGAGGCAAAGCGCGAGCGAGAAAACTAGAGAACAACCTGCGCAAGCATTACTCCAACACCGTGTCCACTTCCCGGACTCCGCCGAGAAGAGGCCATCACGATAACACACTCCGTTGATTCATTTTAATTAAGTTAAGGTTCAAGTTATCTACAACCGGACATTAACAAGTTCCCATCTGCCCATAACCGCGGGAACGGCTTTCGAAAGTTCAAATCCCTGCAGGGGAGTCCCAACTTAGCCCATGACAAGCTCTCACGATCAACGAAGGAATAGACCCCCTCCCAAGACGTTCCGATCAGACTCGGTATCTCGGTTCTTCAAGACTCTTCGACAGGTTAAAACAAAACCAGCAACACCGCCCGAATGTGCCCACAAATCCCGATAGGAGCTGCACATATCTCGTTCTCAGGACACACTCAGATGAGCAAGACGCCGGGTAGGCCAGCCCAGAGTTTCCCCTGGTAGCCCCGGACATCGCTTGGTTGGACCAACACTCAGAGGAGCACTGGCCCGGAGGGGGGCTAAAATAAGATGACCATCGGGCTCTGGAAACCCAAGGGAAAAAAGAGGCTAGGTGGCAAATGGTAAAACCAAGGTTGGGCATTGCTGGAAAAGCTTTAATCAAGGTGAACCATCAAGGGGTTCCCATTATAACCCAACCGCGTAAGGAACGCAAAATCCGGGAACATAACACCGATATGACAGAAACTAGGGCGGCAAGAGTGGAACAAAACACTAGGCTAGAGGCCGAGCCTTCCACCCTTTACCAAGTATATAGATGCATTAAGATAACAAAATAATATAATGATAACCCAACAAGTAAATAAATGTTCCAACAAGGAACGGCCTTCAATCTTCACCTGCAACTAGCAACGCTATAAGAGAGGCCGAGCAAAGCGGTAACATAGCCAATCAACGGTTTGCTAGGACAAGGTGGGTTAGAGGTTTGACATGGCAATTTGGGAGGCTTGAAAGCAAGCGGTAGGCATCATAGCATTGGCATAGCAAAAGAGCGAGCAAACTAGCATAACAAAGATAGTAGTGATTTCGAGGGTATGATCATCTTGCCTGCACAATTGTCAGAGTTGACTGGATCCTCGAAAGCAAACTCAACGGGCTCCTCGTTAGCGAACTCGTCTCCTGGCTCTACCCAAACAAGACAAACAAGCAACAAGGACACAATCAACCACGTGCAAGGATCAAACAAGATGATGCAAAGATGGTATGCTATGCGGGATGCGATGCGGGATGCAAATGCAAGATATGACAAGGAATGCATGAACCTGGCCTCAACTTGGGAATCCAAGTGTGCCACTGGAAATATGATATGAAATCGATTGAAAACGATATAAAGAACGCCGGAATCAGAGTCACGGTTTGGAAATGGCAAGCAATTCAAATATGACACCGGTCTCCGATTTACAGCAGGTAGGCATCTAAATGCAATGATATGAACATGCTACATCACCCACACATGACAACAAAATACATGGCGGGGATGCATTCAAGATGCTTAACAAAAGTTTGGCACTATGCTACGGCCAATTCATCCATTAACAGGTTCAAACAAGCATGGCAAAAATGCATATGGCAAACAGATCTCAGACTTAGTGAAATTAACACTTGTCTGGAATTTCAGATCAGGTATCACTCTTCGGAGCAACAAAACTATATGCTACAGCACCTGAACATGGCAAAGTAAAGCATGGCATGGAGCTACTCAAAGAGCTTAACAAAAGTACCCTAGTGACCTTGAGCCAAAAGGGATCAGAAAATACAATTGCAAGGATGTGAACATAGCAAAAACATAATCAGTTTTCAAACTTAGTGAAAACTTGAGCATGCTGAAAACAGATATCAAGTAGGCATGTTTACGAGCTCGATGCACTCACTACGGTGCAAGTCATAATAATATAAGCATACACCCATCAAGATTACACAAAATGCAAACTAGACATGGCAAGAACAATAGCATAGCATGCACGGATCAACTACAACATCATCGGCAAAATTGCAAACAAGTTGACAATCTGCCCAGATTCACAAAGTAGCAAAAGTAGAGCTCGATTGACTCAAGCTAGGGTGCTCCATAATTTCAAACAAAGACATGGATGGAAATAGCACTACAATATTAACAAAACATCCTTACTGATCATCCTCAAAAGAGGCACGGATCACTAGGAAACAACATGAACATATGGCAATATGAGATAACAGATCAAGGACTTAGTGGAAATGCTAAGTCCCTGAAAACAGAATTACCAAGTGCACCCTTTGCAAGCTTGTGCTAGTCATCACACACATCCCAAAAATACATGGGTTGCACCTCTAGAAAGATGACAAAACCCTTAACAAAACATATGTAGAACATCAGGGCATATCATGCACACATTAATCATGGCAAAAATGACAAAAGGCTAAGTAGAGTAGCAGATCTGACAATAATCTCGAGTAGCCCTCTTCTAACAGCATTTCGGGCATCAAGATGAACTCCAATGAAAATGACTCAATAAATTTAAATAATGTACTCTCTGAGATGAACATTTTGATATGCTGTATGCAAAAAACGGAGCTACGGATGCAAAGTTACGACACGATGAACATGGGCACTTGAAACGGAAAATATCAGGGACTTAGTAGAATTTTCGACCTCCGGATCTAGGGTTCGTCCGGCGCGCGAACCGAGGTGGCAGCGCGGCTCGCCGGAGAGGACCTGGAGCTCGCCGGAGAGGGGTGCCGGCGCCGGACCCGGGCATGGGGATGCCGGATCTGGCCGGTGGCGGGGCGGCGACGGCGGAGCGCGGCGTTAGCGGGGGCGGCGCGGCCGAGGCAGCGGCGTGGCGATGCGGCGGCGTGGCGGCGGAGCTC
>NC_041382.1:249474613-249497523 GCF_002162155.2 Triticum dicoccoides
GAGGCCGGCAGCGGCTCGCGGGCTCGCGGGGGCCGGCGCTGGGCCTGGCGGGCCGCGGCGGTGGAGGCGGTGGCGGTGCCACTTGGCGCGATGGGAGTGGGCGGCGGCGATGTGTCCGGCCAGGGCGGACGTGTTCAGCCGGCGCGGAGATGATTTTTAGGGTTTCAGACGAGGGGGATCCGGATTTTCGGGGAGAGGCCTTTAAATAGAGGTAGAGGGAGCTAGGAGAATCCAAATGAGGTGCGGTTTTCGGCCACGCGATCGTGATCGAATGCTCTAGATGATGGAGAGGGCTTAGGTCGGTTTTGGGCCAAATTGGAGGGGTGTTGGGCCACAACACACACGAGGCC
The DNA here is from genome assembly GCF_002162155.2 of Triticum dicoccoides. Classification (NCBI taxonomy): domain Eukaryota; kingdom Viridiplantae; phylum Streptophyta; class Magnoliopsida; order Poales; family Poaceae; genus Triticum; species Triticum dicoccoides. The sequence continues at coordinate 249,474,964 of NC_041382.1, forward strand.
TTTTCGGTCCCTCGGTTAACCGTTGGAGTATCAAACGAAGTCCAAATGATACGAAACTTGACAGGCGGTCTACCGATAGTAAACCAAGGCCGCGTGGCAAGTCTCGGTCCAATCCGGAAATGTTTAATCCCCACACACGAAAGAAAGGTAGAAATGACCACCGGAGGAGTACGAAGCGCCGGAATGCAAAACGGACAACGGGGAAAATGCTCAAATGCATGAGATGAACAAGTATGCAAATGCAATGCACATGATGACATGATATGAGATGCATGACAACGATAACAAAACACGGAGAAAAAGACCCGAACCCGAGAAAAAAAATAACTTAATGCCGAAAACGGCAAGAGTTGGAGTACAAATTGGGAAGGTTACATCTGGGGTGTTACAACACTCCACCACTACGAAAAGATCTCGTCCCGAGATCTAGGATTGAAAGAACGCCGGGTACTCAGAACAGAGGTGATCCTCGCGTTCCCAGGTAGCTTCATGGTCAGAATGGTGTGACCACTTGACTTTGAGAAATTTGCTTGACTTGTTGTGAGTCTTGTGTTCAGTCTCTTCAAGAATAGCAACTGGGTGCTCATGATAGGAGAGATCTTCTTGGAGCTCAATGTCCTCGAAGTTGAAGGTGCGGTCAGGAGTCTTGAAGCACTTTCGGAGCTGAGAGACATGGAACACGTCATGAACATTTGCAAAGTTTGAAGGAAGCTCGAGTTGATAGGCGAGGTCGCCTCTCTAGCTGACAATCTTGAAAGGTCCCACGTATCTAGGGGCAAGCTTCCCTTTGATACCGAAGCGACGAGTACCTTTCATAGGAGAGACGTGGAGGTAAACATGATCTCCGATCTCGAAAACCAAATCATGGTGCTTACTATCATAGTAGCTCTTCTGGCGGGATTGGGCTGCTTTGAGGTTATCTCGAATGACTTTGCACATTTCTTTTGCCTCTGTGATTAAGTCATTACCCAAAAGCTGACGTTCACCGGTTTCAGACCAGTTGAGAGGGGTACGACACTTCCTGCCATACAGAATTTCAAATGGGGCCTTGCCCGAACTTGCTTGAAAACTGTTGTTGTAGGAGAATTCAGCATAAGGAAGACAATCCTCCCACTTCATGCCGAAGGAGATCATACAAGCCCTGAGCATATCTTCAAGAATCTGATTGACACGCTTGACTTGACCGCTAGTTTGAGGATGGAAAGCTGTGCTGAAGCGGATGTTCGTGCCCATGGCCTTCTGAAAAGAATCCCAAAACTTGGATGTAAAGATGCTGCCACGGTCTGAAGAGATCACTTGTGGAATACCGTGCAGAGAGACAATCCGAGAGGTATAGAGTTCCGCCAATTGAGCTGCAGTGATCGACTCTTTGATAGGCAGAAAGTGAGCCACTTTGGTGAGTTTGTCGATGACAACGAATATAGCATCATTGCCACGCTTGGACTTTGGAAACCCAGACACGAAGTCCATTTCAATGTGGTCAAACTTCCATTCTAGAATGGCAAGAGGTTGGAGGAGACCTGCTAGCCTTTGGTGTTCTGCCTTCACTCTTCTGCAGACATCACATTCATTCACGAATTGAGCAATCTCGCGCTTCATTCGAGTCCACCAATAAGCCTGCTTGAGGTCCTGATACATCTTCGTACTCCTTGGGTGGATGGAGAGGAGACAATTGTGAGCCTCGTTCATAATCACTTTACGAAGTTCACCTTTGGGTACAACAATACGATCCTCGAAGAAGAGAGTGTCCTTGTCATCAAGGCGGTAGCACTTGTACTTGGGTTGACTCTTGGCAATCCCAATCTTCACCTTTTCACCATAGCATCGAGAAGCTGGGCTTGGCGAATCTGGTCTTCCAAGGTAGGAGAGACTTGAAGGTTGGCGAGGAAAGCTTGAGGAACAACTTGCATATTAAGTTTGCGGAAAGCTTCACAAAGCTCGGGTTGATAAGGCTTAAGTATCAGACTGTTGCAGTAAGCTTTCCTGCTCAATGCGTCAACAATCACATTGGCCTTGCCTGGAGTATACTCGATACTCGGATTATACTCTTGAATCATTTCGACCCATCGAGTTTGCCTGAGGTTGAGATTAGACTGAGTGAAGATGTACTTGAGACTCTTGTGATCAGTGAAAATGTCCACTTTTCTTCCCAATAGAAGATGTCTCCAAGTCAAAAGAGCATGCACAACGACCGCCAACTTGAGATCATGAGTGGGGTAATTCTTCTCATTAGGCTTCAACTGGCGAAAAGTATAAGCAACAACTTTCTTCTCTTGCATCAATACTGCGCCAAGACCTTGGAGAGAGGCATCACAAAAGACCTCGTACGGCTTGGATTCATCAGGCGGAGTCAGAACTGGAGCAGTGATCAATTTCTCTTTCAAAGTGTTGAAAGCAATGTCACACTCCGGAGACCAAACATACTTGACGTGTTTCTGGAGAAGATTAGAGAGAGGCTTCACGATCTTAGAAAAGTTCTCAACGAATCTTCGGCAATAGCTTGCGAGACCGAGGAAGCTACAGAGTTGCTTCGCATTCTGAGGAGGTTCCCAATTCACAATTGCAGACACCTTCTCAGGATTCACGGCAATGCCCTTGGCAGAGATGATATGACCAAGATAAAGAACCTCATCGAGCCAAAATTCACACTTGGAGAACTTGGCGTAGAACTGGTGTTCCCTGAGCTTATCGAGTACCAAACGCAAGTGCTTGGCATGATCTTCCTTTTTCTTCGAGAAATCCAGAATGACGTCGAGATAGACCAAAACGAAGTCATTGGTGTAGGCGTTGAAGATGAAGTTCATCATGCGAGAGAACGTCGGAGGAGCGTTGACGAGGCCAAAAGACATGACAGTGTATTCATATGAACCATAGCTTGTCCTGAAAGCCGTCTTGGGAATATCTTGCTCACGTATTCGAATGTGATGATAACCCATACAGAGATCAAGCTTGGAGAATACTTGGGCACCTTTGAGTTGTTCGAACAGCTCATTGATGTTGGGAAGTGGGTATTTTTTCTTGATGGTCTTCTTGTTCAATGGACGGTAATCAACACAAAGTCGGTCCGTTCCATCCTTCTTCTTCACAAAAAGAACACCACAACCCCACGGAGAAGAACTAGGCCGGATGAGACCCATTTTCTCTTGAATATCGAGTTGCTTCTTCAGCTTCTTCAACTCTTCAGGTCCGAACATGTAAGGACGCTTGCAAACAAGTTCCGTGCTGGGCTCAAGATCAATAACGAATTCAACTGGCAGGTGTGGAGGCATTCCTGGAAGCTCTTCTGGAAAGACGTATTGATATTCGCAAACGACTGGAATTTGCATGATAGCATCGAGTTCACCCTTCTCATTGAGAGAAAACAGACGGATAGTATCATCACGAGCGGCAAAGACAATTACATCCTCAGACGAATGAGTCAATTGAATCTGCCTGGCTGCACAATCAAGATGCGCCTGTGCTTAGAAAGCCAATCCATTCCGAGAATAAGATCAATATCCGAGTTACCAAGAACCTTTGGAGAAGAAAGAAACTTGTAATCGCCCAACGTGATAGTAACATCCGGAGCCATCATTTTGGTGTTCATGAAAAAACCCGGAGAAGAAACCGCTATTGGCTTAGGAAAATCAATAGTATGCACATCATGCATAGATGCAAAAGGCTTCAATAAAAATGATAAGGATGCACCAGTGTCAAAAAGAACTCTTGCGGGAATGTCATTAACAGGAAGGTTACCCATGATCACATCTGGTGAGTCCTCTGCCTGAGCTGCATTCAGCAAGTTGACCTTGGCAGACATGGTGTTATGCTTGACCACAGCTGTACTTGCTGATCTGACAGGAGGAGGAGGAGGAAGATGCCTCTGGTTGAAACACTTGTTGGCATAGTGACCCTTCTATTGGCACTGGTTGCACATGACCTCTAAAAGCGGACGGTGATACGGAGCACTCGATCTTGGAGCTTGAGACGAAGTCTTGTTCTGAAAGCCAGGGTTGGGTGGGTGGGAAGATCCACTGCCACCTTTGCTCTTCTGCTGATACGACTGACGAAACAGAGGAGGAGGAAGCAAATACTTCTGCTGCTTGACCACTTGAGTAGAGGAAGAAGGAGTAACATCTCTGACTCTCTTCTTGGAAGCATCACACCTCAACTGAGCAGCCTCTTGCTTCAATGCCATGTTGTAGAACTCATCGTATCTCAAGGGCTCGAAGAGAACAAGAGCTAGCTGAATTTCTTCTCTGAGACCACCCCTGAACTGGTATATCATGCTCTTCTCATCAGGGACGTCCTGCTTGGCAAAGCGGGTGAGCTTTTGAAACAACTTGTTGTAGTCATAGACAGACAAAGAGCCTTGCTTCAAGTTGCGGAATTCCTCACGCTTGCTTTCAACCATGCTCTGAGGGATATGATGATCTCGGAAATCTTGACGAAATTCATCCCAAGTGATAACACGTCCACCTCTGGAGTCCTTGTATTGCTGGAACCATTCTGCAACTTGATCTTTGAGTTGGAAGGAAGCGAACTTGACGAAGTCCTCAAGCCTGACGTTACTGCACTCGAAATGCTTGCACAGATCCACAAGCCAATCGTCAGCATCGGTTGCCTCAACACAATTGCTCAAAGTCTTTGGCCCGTTAGCAAGGAACTGGTTGAGTGTAGCATAGTGATTCTGATTGTTGCCTTGATTCCCTTGGTTGCCTTGATTGCGCTCTTGAAGAATTTGCATGATCAACTGTGTGTTTGCATTGGTTGCGGCCATCACATCTTGCCATGTCTCCGGAGGGGGTGGAGGTGGTGGCGGATCAGGATTCGGAGTCGTGCGCGTTGGAGGAGCCATCCTGAAGAGGTTGACATCCATTAGCACAATGATAGACAAATATTGAAGCTGAATCCAACGAAATGAAAATTGCAACATATAGTCTTCACATCCGAACAAAATGAACGAATGCATTCCTCTTGAAATGGTCACATATCCATAAATTGAGAAGCCACGTAGAATTAAGGTAGAGAAATAAATCAGCGAGGTACGGATCAAGAACGAATAATCGGTAAGAAATCCCAATCTCAAACCAATATCCATGGAAGAAGAACTAGAGCTACTAGAATTCCCACCTATGAAACTCCCGAACCTTTCCGGTTATGCAATCAGGTGTTGGGAATACAGGGGAAGCATAAAATCTCACCCAAACTAGCAAATCCTACATCCAGTTGTATCCATCCTTCAACACATAGCAAAGAAACCTTCGGAAACCGTCTACCTCAACCTTCGAAAAGCATCCGTTATACAAGTTATGGCGATACTCCCGAACTCCCGCCCCAGTACTGGGTGGCGTCGAGGTTATCTCACCAATGAACTACATAAAAAAGATTTTCGATGTCGGTGTACTAAACTCAGGTATTCTAGAACTACAACGATAAAATTATGACGACAACACCTCAGAGCTCAACTCCCCGGGACACTTCCACAAAACCCCTGCCAGGAGGCACCAAGACAATGTTCTCATCATAAAACCATCGGAACGATTCCAAGATACCCGCGTGATCCTAAAATTTTTTTTAGTGAAATTTGAGAAGAGAAGAGTCAAAACTCTACATCAAGATGCCTTACCAGAGCGATGATGAGACTGGGAAGTAAAAAGAATTCCTAAACTCTCCGATATATAATTCCTAATGACTCAAAACATTTTTCTATACACAACTCGGCTGCTAAAAACGATCAAGCAATGGGGCTCCTAAGGTCGGGGAAGGCTCTGATTACCAACTTGTAACACCCTCGATGCGACTATATCTCCCACGTGTCGAGGCATGACTTAGAGGCATAATCGCATTGAAGGCATATGTCGCAAGTTAGGCAATCTTCACAACATCCCATGTAATATAAATCATAAAGGGGAGATAACATAGTTGGCTTACATTCGCCACGTCAATCAAGTACATAAATAACATTACATCAACCAAACACTCATGGCCCGACTACGGCGCCAAAATAAAAGATAACCCAACATGCGGCACGGTCCCGATCACCCCCAACTGGGCACCACTACTGATCATTAGGTAAGCAAACGTAGTAACATTGAGAGTCCTCGTCGAACTCCAACTTGAGCTCAAGCGCGTCACCGGGAGCGGAATCGTCAGGCCCTGCATCTGGTGTAATAGTAATCTTTGAGCCAGAGGGACTCAGCAATCTCGCACCCTCACGATCAAGACTATTTAAGCTTATAGGTAAGGTAAGGTAAAAATATGTGGAGCTGCAGCAAGCGACTAGCAAATATGGTGGCTATCCTGTTCGCAAAAGAGAGCGAGAAGAGGAGGCAAAGCGCGAGCGAGAAAACTAGAGAACAACCTGCGCAAGCATTACTCCAACACCGTGTCCACTTCCCGTACTCCGCTGAGAAGAGGCCATCACGATAACACACTCTGTTGATTCATTTTAATTAATTTAAGGTTCAAGTTATCTAAAACCGGACATTAACAAATTCCCATCTGCCCATAACCGCGGGCATGGCTTTCGAAAGTTCAAATCCCTACAGGGGAGTCCCAACTTTGCCCATGACAAGCTCTCACGGTCAACGAAGGAATAGACCTTCTCCCAAGACGTTCCGATCAGACTCGGTATCTCGGTTCTTCAAGACACTTCGACGGGTTAAAACAAAACCAGCAACACCGCCCGAATGTGCTGACAAATCCCGATAGGAGCTGCACATATCTCGTTCTCAGGGCACACTCAGATGAGCAAGACGTCGGGTAGGCCAGCCCAGAGTTGCCCCTGGTAGCCCCGGACATCGCTCGGTTGGACCAACACTCAGAGGAGCACTGGCCCGGAGGGGCGCTAAAATAAGATGACCCTCGGGCTCCGGAAACCCAAGGGAAAAAAGAGGCTAGGTGGTAAATGGTAAAACCAAGGTTGGGCATTGCTGGAAAAGCTTTAATCAAGGCGAACTATTAAGGGGTTCCCATTATAACCCAACCGCGTAAGGAACGCAAAATCCGGAAACATAACACCGATATGACAGAAACTAGGGCGGCAAGAGTGGAACAAAACACTAGGCGAGAGGCCGAGCCTTCCACCCTTTACCAAGTATATAGATGCATTAAGATAACAAGATAATATAATGATAACCCAACAAGTAAATACATGTTCCAACAAGGAACGGCCTTCAATCTTCACCTGCAACTAGCAACGCTATAAGAGGGGCTGAGCAAAGCGGTAACATAGCCAATCAACGGTTTGCTAGGACAAGGTGGGTTAGAGGTTTGACATGGCAATTTGGGAGGCTTGAAAGCAAGCGGTAGGCATCATAGCATTGGCATAGCAAAAGAGCGAGCAAACTAGCATTGCAAAGATAGTAGTGATTTCGAGGGTATGATCATCTTGCCTGCACAGTTGTCAGAGTTGACTGGATCCTCGAAAGCAAACTCAACGGGCTCCTCGTTAGTGAACTCGTCTCCCGGCTCTACCCAAACAAGACAAACAAGCAACAAGGACACAATCAACCACGTGCAAGGATCAAACAAGATGATGCAAAGATGGTATGCTATGCGGGATGCAAATGCAAGATATGACAAGGAATGCATGAACCTGGCCTCAACATGGAAATCCAAGTGTGCCACTGGAAAGATGAGATGAAATCGCTTGAAAACAATATAAAGAACGCCGGAATCGGAGTCACGGTTTGGAAATGGCAAGCAATTCAAATATGACACCAGTCTGCGATTTACAGCAAGTAGGCATCTAAATGCAATGAGATGAACATGCTACATCACCAACACATGACAACAAAATAAATGGCAGGGATGCATTCAAGATGCTTAACAAAAGTCTAGCACTGAGCTACGGCCAATTCATCCATTAACAGGTTCAAACAAGCATGGGAAATATGCATATGGCAAACAGATCTCAGACTTAGTGAAATTAACACTTGTCTGGAATGTCAGATCAGGTAGCACTCTTCGGAGCAACAAAACTATATGCTACAGGACCTGAACAAGGCAAAGTAAAGCATGGCATGGAGCTACTCAAAGAGCTTAACAAATGTCCCTTAGTGACCTTGAGCCAAAAGGGATCAGAAAATACAATTGCAAGCATGTGAACATAGCAAAAACATAATCAGTTTTCAGACTTAGTGAAAACTGGAGCATGCTGAAAACAGATATCAAGTAGGCATGTTTACGAGCTCGATGCACTCACTACGGTTGAAGTCATGATAATCTAAGCATACACCCATCAATATTACACAAAATTAAAACTAGACATGGCAAGAACAATAGCATAGCATGCACGAATCAACTACAACATCATCGGCAAAATTGCAAACAAGTTGACAATCTGCCCAGATTCACAAAGTAGCAAAAGTAGAGCTCGATTGGCTCAAGCTAGGGTGCTCCATAATTGCAAACAAAGAAATGGATGGAAAGAGCACTACAAGATTAACAAAACATCCTTACTGATCATCCTTAAAAGAGGCACGGATCACTAGGAAACAACATGAACATATGGCAATATGAGATAACAGATCAAGGACCTAAAGGAAATGGTAAGTCCCTGAAAGCAGAATTACCAAGTGCACCACTTTGCAAGCTTGTGCTAGTCATCACACACATCACAAAAATACATTGGTTCCACATCTGGAAATATGAAAAACCCTTAACAAAACATATGTAGAACATCAGGGCATATCATGCACGCATTAATCATGGCAAAAATGACAAAAGGCTAAATAGAGTAGCAGATCTGACAATAATCTGAAGTAGCCCTCTTATAACAGCATTTCGGGCATCAAGATGAACACAAATGAAAATGACGCAATGGAATGAAATGATGTACTCTCTGAGATGAACATTTTGATATGCTGTATGCCAAAAACGGAGCTACGGATGCAAAGTTACGGCATGATGAACATGGGCACGTGAAACGGAAAATATCAGGGACTTAGTAGAATTTTCGACCGCCGGATCTAGGGTTCGTCCGCCGCGCGAACTGAGGTGGCTGCGCGGCTCGCCGGAGTGGACCCGAAGCTCGCCGGAGAGGGGTGCCGGCGCTGGATCCGGGCATGGGGATGCCGGATCTGGCCGGCGACGGGGCGGCGACGGCGGACCGCGGCGTTAGCGGGGGCGGCGTGGTCGAGGCGGCAGCAGAGCTCGGGCGCGACGGCGGAGCTCGGGCGCGGCGGCGGAGCTCGGTCGCGGCAGCTGAGCGGCGAAGGAGGCGGGCAGCGGCTCGCGGGCTCGCAGGGGCCGGCGCTGGGCCTGGCAGGCCGCGGTGGTGGAGGCGGTGGCGGCGCCACTTGGCGCGACGGGAGTGGGCGGCAGTGATGTTTCTGGCCAGGGCGGACGTGTCCGGCCGGCGCGGAGATGATTTTTAGGGTTTCAGACGAGGGGGGTCTAGATTTTCGGGGAGAGGCCTTTAAATAGAGGTAGAGGGAGCTAGGAGAGTCCAAATGAGGTGCGGTTTTCAGCCACGCGATCATGATCGAACGCTCTAGATGATGGAGAGGGCTTAGGTGGGTTTTGGGCCAAATTGGAGGGTTGTTGGGCTGCAACACACACGAGGCCTTTTCAGTCCCTCGGTTAACCGTTGGAGTATCAAACGAAGTCCAAATGATACGAAACTTGACAGGCGGTCTACCGATAGTAAACCAAGGCCGCGTGGCAAGTCTTGGTCCAATCCGTAAATGTTTAATCCCCACACACGAAAGAAAGGTAGAAATGACCACCGGAGGAGAACAAAGCGCCGGAATGCAAAACGGACAACGGGGAAAATGCTCAAATGCATGAGACGAACACGTATGCAAATGCAATGCACATGATGACATGATATGAGATGCATGACAACGATAACAACACACGGAGACAAAGATCCGAACCCGAGAAAAAAATAACTTAACACCGAAAACGGCAAGAGTTGGAGTACAAATTGGGAAAGTTACATCCGGGGTGTTACAGCCACCTAGGACGAGGAGGCTGGGGGCTTCCAGGAGCCTCGCACGATCGCCTGCATCCTTGGCGGAGCTTAGGCCCCAGCCTCTCAGCGCATCTTCAAGCAGTTCGCCCGCGAAGTGAATGCAGCCCTCCCCAGGCTCGAAGCCACGCGCCCTCTCAGGTGGTCGGCGTGTGCCATCACCTTCAGCTCAGCGGATCAACTAAAGTGTGCGGCTACAGCTGGAGTCCTCCCGATGCTTTGTTCCCCAATCATCAGCAACGTGGTGGTCACCAAGACCCTCATCGATGGCGGGGCAGGGCTCAACGTCCTGTCTATAGAGACGTTCAACAACCTCTAAGTGCCCTACAGCCAGCTTCAGCCAACCAAGCCCTTCTCCGGTATCACCGACGGCTCCACGGTCCCGATCGGGCAGGTCCGCCTCCCCGTCACCTTCGGGGCACGCGACAACTACCGCACCGAGCTCATCGACTTCGACGTTGCTCACATCCGCCTGCCGTACAACGCCATCCTCGGGTACCCGGCGCGGGCCGAGTTCATGGCCGTGGCTCACTGCGGCTACAACGTCCTCAAGATGCCAGGACGCAGTGTGTTCCCTGGAGCGAGCCTTTCAGGTCGCATCACTGGAGGACCCGGATCGCGGAAGCAGGAGGCTTCCCGAGGCCGCCCCCAAGAAGAAGAAGACATCGTCCGGCCTGGCCCCTCAGGAGGTAGGCCCCTATGGCCCGTGCCTACCCAAGGGGAACCTCATTCCATCGCATAGGAAAGCGCGCCCGCTGCCCTCCTCAGGAAGGGCTCGGGGGCTCTCCCCTAGAGGGCCACCGACCTAGCAAGGGTCACGAGGGAGGCGCTGGGGCACCACATGGAGGCGTGTTTCGAAGCACGTTTCCCTCAAGAAGGACCAAGGCAAGGAGATCTAGACCCATAAGAGTTCGTCAGCAAGGTCATTCAGGAGCTACAGGAGTCCAGAGTCATGAGAGGCGCCCGCAGCCTACTAGCAGTGGCTCCCCATCCAGGCGAGGATGGCGGGCTGCACGTCTGCGTCGATGTACCGGGGCTCAACCAAGTCGCCTCCCTGTAGCGCCTCTGGCCCTCGCGAGTGGGGCGCTGTGGAGGTCCACCCCACAACTACGTTTGCATGCCTTACGGCTTGCCGAGCGTGGCTGACGCGTAACAGCGCCTCATGAGGGGCATCACGGAGGCGCAAGAGGCCAGGTGCTCCGCAGCCCTGGCGGAGATGAAGATGGCCCGCGAGGAACCGCCAGTGCCTCCGGAGCCTCCCGAGGCCCCTGGGCCTGGGGGATCATGAGGATCGGCTCCTGCAGCCCACCGGGCCGGCTACACCAACACCCCTTCGTCTTCAGCGTCATCAGGTGACATCTTTCAAGTTTCACATCCAGCTGGGAGCGCCCCCAGGGCTGCATTATTCCCAGGACGTGTGGGTCCGTCCCTGCGGCGTGTATCCCTTTTATTTCGCGTCGTTAGCTTACCTTGTTGGGGGCGCCCCTCGGGCTGCATGATCCCCAAGCCGCTCGGGCGAGGCTCAGTGGCATGTACCCCGTTTGCGTTCATTTCCGGTTATGCGTTAGAACTGCCATGCTTGATTATTTGATGCCGGTCAGTGGCGCCTACTCTTCTCCATGTTGACCACTTGCAAGTTAAAGGGGGGTTACCTGAGCATCGTGACTCGGGGCTCTTACTGGCTCTCCAGCCCTCACCCTCTGGCCTTGACCACGGCATCGCGACCCGGCATACCAGTGACGGCTGAGAGCATCTCGAGGGCCGGGACCCGAGGACGTAGAGTGCAGGCATCTAATCGAACTTGCAGGGGCACAACACAAGATAAGGCCCAGTGCCAGGCGCAACCCGCCTAGAGGTAGGGCCCCGTGAGTCCCGCGCTGGCTCACGGGTGCCTAGATACACCTCACCAGGCCCTACCATGCCAGCCACGTGTCAGGGCGGGGCTGTACACGCCACGAGGGCTCCTCCCGGAGGGGGGGCCCTCCCACGCACCAGTGGAAGCACCATGCTCCACACTGGCTGACGACACTGCCGAGGAGCGGCTATGCACGTACTCATATGAAAGCGCTATGCTCCGCGCTGGTGATAAACAACTGAGGGTGGCCTCCGGGCCGCATCAACCTCAAGGAGCCCAGTGCTCAGTGTCTAGCCTCATCGCAATGCCTCCCCTCGGGAGTGCCGCGCGAGGGGGCTGGGCACGGGGGTGCGCCAGGGTCACGCCCAGTCGCACGCCGCCAAGCCAGGTCCCCACAGGCCTGGTTCGTCGCGCGCCTCTCCCCGAGCGGAGCCAAGGTATGAAGGCCGTTTGAGCGTCAAGGGGGACTCCTGAGCATCGCGACTCAGGAGCGTAACTGGTCACGTAGCCCCTCACTCCTTTGGTCCCGTCCTAGTTTCCGGTCAGGGCTATTGCTGGGTGAGGTACGCGCGTGGCTGGGCTCTGCAGACGTAGAACGGTGGATCCACCCATATCACACCTCCCTACTTGCTGTTCGTGTGCCAAGGGGGACTCCTGAGCATCGCGACTCAAGAGCCTAACTTGTCACGTAGCCCCTCACTCCTTGGTCCCGTCCTGGAGTTCTACGGACTTCAGCCGCACCACCTCACCCCCAACACAGTGGTGTTGTTGTCCGCCTTCGTGGCTCTGTGCGAAGGCTTCCTCGGAGTCCTCCCCACCCTCGAGCTCTAGGGGGAGTTCTTCTTCTCGAAGCTCGGCACTCAGGCCGCGGGTGTGCCGGCTCAGTGCGGCGCCTTCATCGCCGTTGTCACATCCCTAGTCTGGTATGACTTAGACTAGCTAGCCATTGGTGCATCATATTTAAATTTCATTTATATTTGAAATGAGGATTGGTGGAACCCTCAGAATCATTTTTGAAAATGACCCAAATAAAAATTTCTCCAAAAGGGTCCAAGAAAATGCTCATGATGCCCTCTGAAAATATTGGACAGAGATAAAAATCAAAACAATATTTTTAGGAGCTCATGGATATTTATTTTGGCCATTTGGATTAATTCGATAAATATTTGCATTGGAAATATATTTCTATATATATGAAATATGGTCCAAAAATTATGCCATTTATAAAGGAGCTCTGGAATAATATATCTAGCTCCTGCAAAAATTGGCATAAGGTAATAAATTGATTTAGTATTTTATTAAATCGAAACAAATGTCAGAAATTAGAAAACAAAAATAAATAAAGAGGAGAAGCTTACCTGGGGCTCTCCCCTGCGCAGCCCAGCAGCAGCAGGCCGGCCCAGCCAGGAGGCGGCCCAGCCCGCCAGCTCCTCTGTCGTCTTCTTCCCCCCTCGCCCAAGCAGGTGCGTGCCCACGCCACAGCCGGCCGCGGCCACGCGCCCGGCCACGCCACCTCCCTCCCTGCCTGCCTGCCTCTCCCCTCCTCGTCTGGATGCCTGGAACGACGCCACGCGCCGCCCCGGTCCTTTTCCCCTCCCTCTCGCTCTCCCTTCTCCCTGGTTCTCTCTTCCCCGAGCGAACCCCAGCGCTGCCGCCGCCATCGCTCGCCGTTGCCGTGGCCACCGGCCTCCCCTCGCCTCCCCGACACGCTTCCGAGCTCCGCCACAACCCCCTCCACCTCCTCATCGAGCCACAAACCTCCGGACGGCCTCCATCGTCGCCACCCTCGTCGTCTTCATCGCCGGCCACCGTAGATCTCCACCGCCCGCACGTCGCCGTCCGACCTCCCCCGAGCTCTCCGACGACGTCCTCGAGCCCGCCGTGAGCCCCCGCTTCGGTTCCCCCTTCTCCCTTGCCTCCCCGCGCTCTGTAGCTAGCCCCGCCATCGAAGCCGAGCTCCGGCCGCCGCCGCGAGCGTTGCTCCGGCGAGCTCCGGCCTTCCCAGCTCCTCCCCCTGCCACCGTTGGATGCGCACGAGCCCCAGCTCCTCGTAGATGGGCTCGGCCATCGATTTGATCGCCGGAGCCGCCGTTCCGATCAGCGCCGCCGCGTCTGTGTGCTCGCCGGCGTTGAACTCCGGTGGGATGACGTGGCCGCCATTAACAGCTAACAGCCCGCTTAATTAACCCCCCTGACACTGACAGTGGGCCCCAGCGCCACTAACTTCTAATTAGGATTAAATTAACCCCTGTTTAACCCCCCTGTCACTGACGTGTGGGCCCCACACGTCAGGTTTGACCCGGACCAGCCCAGTTGACCGCTGACGTCGTGCTGACGTCATGATGGCGCAATATATAATTTCTGGATTTAATAAATCAGGAAATTCCAGAAATTGTTTTAAACTTCAAAAATTCATAACAATTCAACCGTAGCTCAGATTAAAATAATTTATATATGAAAAATTATCAGAAAAATGCAATCTTTCCATCTGTACTAGTTGCATGCATGACAAACCAACTTATACATGCTGAATATGAGAAAAACACATTATGGCACATTAAGAGACTTAATTTTGGAGTTGCATTTGAACCTTTTGTTCAAATGGACTTCATTCAAATTGAATACTAGTTGCATTAGCTCAAACAGCATCACATCTACATGCCATGTTCATGCATCATATTGTTGCATATGATTGTGTATTGATTGCCGGCACCGTTCCTTCTCGATAGGTCCTGCTCCGGAGACGTTCCAGAGTACCTGTCTGTGAAGCAGTGCCTCCCTTCTTGATTTACCAGGCAAGCAAACCCCCTTGTTCATTTCGATAAAACCCTACTCTCTCGCTCCTGCTCTCAGTTATTGCATTAGGACAACAACGATTCATCTGCTACTTTGTGCTGCGGTAGTTGAACCCATTCCTCTGCATGGCCTGTCATTGCCACAGTAAATAGTTGAAACCCACTAGCATGTGTAGGAGTTGATTGAAGCCACTGATGTGTTCCTACCATGCTATGCCTGCTATTGCTTAGAGTTGTGTCAGGTCTGATTCATTGGGAATGAATTGGAGTGTTAAGATATGTTCTGATGCTGAGAATGAAGTGTTGTGAACACGATTTGGTAAAGGTAGCGGTGAGAGGCCATGTAGGAGTACATGGTGGGTTGTCTCACTGGAACCGTCCTTAAGCACTGAGTTCTACGTATGTTGTCCAATGACTCGATACTACCACACATTGGGTTCCGGTAACTCGACCCCTCTCGACTTATTAACCAACTTGGTCTCTGTCCAGGAGTCGCAACTAGTTTCTGGTGTTTGTAGGTAGTGTTAGTAGTCTACCAAGTGGCACCCGACCAGGTGGGCTTGGGACAGACTAGGCACCAGTGGCACGGTGTACCAAGCGTAGATCCATCCGGCGAGGTGGGCTTGGGAACCCTGCACACATCGTTTGGGGCCGTGAGTGAAACCCCGGCCGGATCTCCTTGCGGATGGAACCCGAATAGGCGATAAACCTGGATTAGAGTCATGTGTGGTTAGTCAGGTCGTGGCCGACACCCTCGCCAGGCTTCCGCTTGAAGGTTGCCAAGATACATGACGTGTACATGGCAGTAAGTGGCGAGAGCGTGTGTGAAGAAGTACACCCCTGCAGGGTTAACATGATCTATTCGACTAGCCGGGTCCACGGTTATGGACTTCTTTGATGCTTACATGGTACATAGACAACTTGAAGTGGATACTCTAAAATGCTCAAGACAAGTGTGAGTGCTATGGATGGCCTTCTCGTAGGGAGACGGGGATGAATCCATAGTAGTGTATTGTATGGTGATTAGTGGACTCGTGTACGTTGTCTCACCTCCAGAGTTTCTGGTAGTCGTAGAACAGGATAGCCACAGAGTCAAAGTTGGCTTGCTGCAACTAAACCCCACATTACCCTCTTGATACAAATGCATGTATGATAGGATCTGATGTAAGTCTTGCTGAGTACCTTTGTACTCATGTTGCTTTATTTATGTTTTTGCAGCGGAGACTTCTGTCTTACTAGTGTTCTCGTGGACTTCGACTAGTAGCTAGTACCTCAGCTACGATCTTGGTCGGATGTTGTAGATAGTCAGGCTTTCAGCCTTCTTCATTTATAGACGTCTGTACTCAGACATGTAATGCTTCCGTTTGTTGCTTGATTGCTCTGACTGTTGGGTCATGTGACCCCTGTTTGTAATAATGCTATGATGGCTCTTCTGAGCCTTTATCTATATGATTGTTGAGTTATGCTGTGATGCCATGTTGTATAGCACATACTTGCATGTTATGCGTACGTGTAATGTGTATTGCTATGTGTGGGATCTGACTATCTAGTTGTTTATTCTTAGTAGCCTCTCTTACCGGGAAATGTATCCTAGTGCTTCCACTGAGCCCTGGTAGCTTGCTACTGCTCCGGAACACCTAGGCTGGCCGGCATGTGTCCTTCTTCGATCATGTGTCTGTCCCTTCGGGGAAATGTCACGCGATGAATACCGGAGTCCTGCTAGCCCGCTGCAGCCCGGTTCGCCGGAGTCCTGTTAGCCCAGTGCTACAGCCTGGATTCACTCGCTGATGACCGACACGTTCGATGCTGGGTCATGGATGCCTGTCCCTGTAAGTTAGTGCCACTTTGGGTTTACGACTAGCCATGTCAGCCCGGGCTCTTTATCATATGCATGCTAGCGACACCATCATATACGTGTGCCAAAAGGCGCAAACGGTCCCGGGAAAAGGTAAGGCAACACCCGTGGGGATACCGTGCGTGAGGCCGCAAAGTGATATGAGGTGTTACATGCTAGATCGATGTGGCATTGAGTCGGGGTCCCGACAGCGCTGGTATCAGAGCCTGACTGCCTGTAGGTTTACCAAGCCAAACCGGTCGAAGTTGAGTCTAGAAATTCTTTAGTTATGTAAGGGAATTGATTGTGGTTGGAACGTAAGGCTCTTTTTACTCCTTTACCTCATGGCTTCTGACCTGAGTCATCCTATCTTTCCTACGGGGTTAAGGAACTAGGATTTCTCTTCCGTCTATCAGGATCACGTGTTACTACTCCGTAGTCCCATAGGATTGGTTGATCAGAGTCATACCCCAGTTTCTGAGTATTTCCGGTGTAGTCTGTTTAGTATGATCTCATAACCTTGGGTAATGCTGATGAGTATGTTACCACCCCATTCTTAGTAGGATGTCTCATTCTGAGCAGTTTACTGCCGTTATGCTGCCGGAATTTTCCTAGGAGTTCGAGAGATACTAATTTCTTGTCCTACATTCTATAGTCCATAGTTGATGCTGATTCCGTCCTTGGTTCGTTTCTCAGGATGTCATCAGCTAAGCGAAGTTCCGTTGCTCGTAGCCAGAACCACGGAGATGGTAGGGATGAGGATCCTCCCGATCAGCCTTCGTTGACAGAGTTCATGCTAGAGATGGAGAGGAACAAGCGTGAGTCCAACCGCTTGTTGGCACGTATCGAGGAGAACACCGCACATCAGTCCAATAAGCCTGTGACCATTCATGACTTCATTCGCTTGCACCCACCTACCTTTCATCATTCCATCGAGGCACTCGATGCAGATGACTGGCTCCATAGCATCACTCATAAGCTGCATTCCGCGAGCGTAGCTGAAAGTGACAAGGTCACCTATGCTGCACACCACCTGGAAGGTCCTGCTAGTCTTGGGTGGCAGAACTATGAGGCTATGCTTCCAGCTGGCCAGACTTCCACCTGGAGGGATTTCGTTGAGGCTTTTCGCGAGCATCACATTCTTGAAGCCCTCATTGATCGCAAGAGAGAAGAGTTCTGTAATTTCATCCAGGGTAAGATGGCTGTTGATGCCTATAGTAGAGAGTTTGAGAACCTCGCCCGTTATGCCACAGAAGAGGTGTCCACGGACGCCAAGAAGCAGGCTAGGTTCCGGAAGGGTCTCAACCCCAAGTTGCGTCGTGATCTCCACCTGCATCATTGTGATACATTCCAAGCCCTTGTGAACAAGGCCATTAATGCCGAGACAGCTCAACTCACCTACGAGGAGTCTCGTAAGCACACTCGTGATTTGGGATCTTCCTCCGGTTCTAGCTCTCAGAAGCGCCGGATTTGGGTTCCAAACTCCGCTCTTCCACCCAAATATGTACCGAGGCCATCTTATGTGGCACCTCATCAAGTTCAGCAGTATGCTCCACCCAGGCCTATTGGTGGACCGCCTTCTAATACAGGTCCACATCCTATCTCCAAGATTTTTTACAAGTGCGGAGAGCCAGGCCACATTGCCCGTATTTGCACTCAGACCAGAGTTGCTCCACCCCAGCCCGAGAAGTCTATTGGCCATGGTAAGCCATCACGCAAGATGATCAGTGCCAAGTCAGCTCCCACTGAACATGGACGTGTGCATCACGTCTCAGCTAAAGCCGCTCATGATGATCCAGATGTCGTTCTTGGTACACTCCTTGTCGACTGTCATCCGGCATCGGTTTTGTTCGATACTGGAGCGTCTCATTCCTTCATTTCTGAAAGCTATGCCCGCTTGCACGACATGTCATTTTGTGATATGCCCTCCCCACTACTTATTCAAACTCCTGGATCCAAATGGCAAACTTCTAGGATAAGTTATGGCAATGAAATCCTTGTGGACAGACTTGCATTCCTTGCTTCCTTGATATCTCTCAAGTCTTCGGATATTAACATCATCTTGGGTATGGACTGGATGACAGCTCATCATGCCAAGATTGATTGTTTCACCAGGTCTGTTCAGCTCACACACCCATCTGGCAAGATAGCCATTGTCTCCACTAGAGTTGCAAAGCGTCAGCTCTATTCCCTTAATGCCAGCCCTCTTCCAGACCTTGAAGATATCCCGGTAGTCCGTGACTTTCCGGATGTCTTTCCAGAGGAACTGCCAGGTGTTCCGCCTGACAGAGATGTAGAGTTCGTCATAGATCTTATCCCAGGAACTGCTCCAATCTCTAGGAGACCCTACAAGATGGCACCCTTAGAACTAGCCGAGCTTAAGAAACAACTTGATGAGTCCTTGCAAAAGGGTTTCATCCGTCCTAGCTCTTCTCCTTGGGCTTGCCCCGTCCTCTTCGTCAAGAAGAAGGATGGTACGGATCGGATGGTTGTAGATTATCGCCCCGTTAATTTAGTTACGATAAAGAACAAGTATCCGCTCCCTAGGATCAACGACCTGTATGATCAGCTCGCTGGATCCTCAGTCTTCTCCAAGATGGATTTAAGGTTAGGATACCACCAAATCAAAATCAGAAACGGGGACATTCCCAAGACAGTTTTTGTCACCCGTTATGGCCAGTACGAGTACACTGTCATGTCCTTTGGTCTAACCAACGCCCCAGCCACATTCTCCCGCTTGATGAACTCGATCTTCATGGAGTACTTAGATAAGTTCGTCGTGGTTTACCTCGATGACATTCTTATTTACTCGAAGAACGAGGAAGAGCATGCCGAACATCTTAGACTTGTGTTAGAAAAACTCAGAGAGCACCGCCTTTATGCCAAGTTCTCCAAGTGTGAATTTTGGTTGCCAGAAGTGACCTACCTAGGCCACGTAATCTCTGGTAAGGGCATTGCTGTCAATCCCGAGAGAGTTCAGGCTGTTCTCGATTGGACTCCACCTGAGACCGTTAAACAAGTTAGGAGTTTCCTTGGTCTAGCCAGCTATTGTCGCCGCTTTGTTGAAAACTTCTCCAAAGTAGCCAAACCCCTCACGGAACTTCTCAAGAAAGATAAAAAGTTTGAGTGGTCCCCACAGTGTGAGTACAGTTTTCAGGAACTGAAAAGACGCCTGACTTCTGCTCCCATACTTGTGCCACCGGATTTCACTAAAGACTTTATTATCTACTGCGACGCCTCACGACAGGGACTAGGTTGCATTCTTATGCAGGATCATCATGTGATTACCTATGCATCTCGACAGTTGCATCCACATGAGGATAATTATCCTACACATGATCTAGAGCTTGCAGCCGTAGTCTATGCACTCAAGACCTGGCGACATTACCTCCTTGGTAAACGCTGTGAGATCTACACCGATCACCAGAGTCTCAAGTATATCTTCACCCAACCAGATCTGAACCTTAGGCAAAGACGTTGGTTGGAGTTGATCACAGATTATGATCTAGGGATTACCTACACCCCAGGCAAAGCCAATGTCATGGCTGATGCTCTAAGCCGTAAATCCTATTGCAACAATCTCATGTTGCAGCAAGGCCAACCACTTCTCCATGAGGAATTCTGTAAGCTTAATCTTCACATTGCTCCTCATGGATTCCTTTCTACCTTGGTGGCGAAACCTACCCTTGTGGATCTTATCATAGAAGCCCAGAAGCATGATACGGGGATTACCCGGATCAAGAGAAACATTGCCAAGGGTATTGCTGGTAGTTTCTCTATAGATGATCGAGGTGTTGTTTTCTTTGGGAACCGCCTGGTGGTCCCCAAGAAGCAACATCTTTGACAATTGATTCTTAAGGAGGCGCATGAATCTCCTCTCACAATTCATCCCGGTAGTACTAAGATGTATCAGGATCTACGCCAGAGGTTCTGGTGGACTAGGATGAAGAGAGAAATCGCTCAGTTTATTGCTAACTGTGACGTTTGTCGTCGCGTTAAGGCAGAGCATCAAAGACCTGCTGGCACCCTTCAGCCTTTAGCTATTCCTGAATGGAAATGGGATAAAGTTGGTATGGACTTCATCACCGGCTTTCCCAGGACCAAGAAAGGGAATAACGCTATCTTCATAGTCATTGATCGTCTCTCCAAAGTGGCTCACTTCCTTCCTGTTCGAGAGAGTATCACTGCTAGTCAGCTTGCTGAATTATATATTTCTTGAATAGTGTCACTCCATGGTGTTCCACTAGAGATCAATTCAGACCGTGGCAGTCTTTTCACTTCTCATTTCTGGGAGAGTTTCCAAACTGCCATGGGAACCCATCTTTCCTTCAGTACCGCTTTCCACCCTCAGTCGAGTGGTCAGGTGGAACGGGTCAATCAAATTCTCGAAGACATGCTCAGAGCTTGCGTTATCTCATTCAGTATGGATTGGGAGAAATGTCTTCCTTTCGCCGAGTTTGCTTATAACAATAGCTACCAATCCAGCCTCAAGAAAGCTCCTTTTGAGGTTCTCTATGGACGAAGATGTCGAACACCTTTGAACTGGTCAGAAACCGGTGAAAGACAATTCTTTGGACCGGATATGATCCAGGAGGCAGAAGAGCAAGTTCGCATCATTCGTGAGAATTTGAAAACAGCCCAGTCTCGTCAGAAAAGCCAGTACGATCGTCATCATAAGGATATGACTTATGAAATTGGCGACCAAGCTTACCTTCGGGTTACTCCTTTGAAGGGTACCCATCGTTTCGGTATCAAGGGCAAGTTGGCTCCTCGTTACATTGGTCCTTTTTGTATTCTCGCTAAACGAGGAGAGGTTGCCTACCAATTGGAACTACCCCCACATCTTTCTCGAGTTCATGATGTCTTCCACGTCTCTCAACTCAGGCGTTGCTTCTCGGATCCCATCCGCGGAGTGGACCACGAAACGCTTGATCTCCAAGATAACCTCACATACCGAGAGTACCCAGTTCGCATTCTTGATCAAGCAAAGCGTGTCACTTGACGTCAGAACATCAAGTTTCTCAAAGTTCAGTGGTCTCATCATTCCGAGAGAGAAGCTACTTGGGAGCGAGAAGATCGGCTTCGATTGGAGTACCCCACTCTTTTTCCGTCGACCCCTGAATCTCGAGACGAGATTTTTTCACGTGGGGGCCAGTTGTCACATCCCTAGTCTGGTATGACTTAGACTAGCTAGCCATTTCTGCATCATATTTAAATTTCATTTAAATTTGAAATGAGGATTGGTGGAACCCTCAGAATCATTTTTGAAAATGACCCAAATAAAAATTTCTCCAAAAGGGTCCAAGAAAATGCTCATGATGCCCTCTGAAAATATTGGACAGAGATAAAAATCAAAACAATATTTTTAGGAGCTCATGGATATTTATTTTGGCCATTTGGATTAATTCGATAAATATTTACATTGGAAATATATTTCTATATATATGAAATATGGTCCAAAAATTATGCCATTTATAAAGGAGCTCTGGAATAATATATCTAGCTCCTGCAAAAATTGGCATAAGGTAATAAATTGATTTAGTATTTTATTAAATCAAAACAAATGTCAGAAATTAGAAAACAAAAATAAATAAAGAGGAGAAGCTTACCTGGGGCTCTCCCCTGCGCAGCCCAGCAGCAGCAGGCCGGCCCAGCCAGGAGGCGGCCCAGCCCGCCAGCTCCTCTATCGTCTTCTCCCCCCCTCGCCCAAGCAGGTGCGTGCCCACGCCACAGCCGGCCGCGGCCACGCGCCCGGCCATGCCACCTCCCTCCCTGCCTGCCTGCCTCTCCCCTCCTCGTCTGGATGCCTGGAACGACGCCACGCGCCGCCCCGGTCCTTTTCCCCTCCCTCTCGCTCTCCCTCCTCCCTGGTTCTCTCTTCCCCGAGCGCACCCGAGCGCTGCCGCCGACATCGCTCGCCGTTGCCGTGGCCACCGGCCTCCCCTCGCCTCCCCGACACGCTTCCGAGCTCCGCCACAACCCCCTCCACCTCCTCGTCGAGCCACGAACCTCCGGACGGCCTCCATCGTCGCCACCCTCGTCGTCTTCATCGCCGGCCACCGTAGATCTCCACCGCCCGCACGTCGCCGTCCGACCTCCCCCGAG
Organism: Triticum dicoccoides; assembly: GCF_002162155.2. Lineage (NCBI taxonomy): Eukaryota > Viridiplantae > Streptophyta > Magnoliopsida > Poales > Poaceae > Triticum > Triticum dicoccoides. The sequence continues at coordinate 249,497,511 of NC_041382.1, forward strand.
CTCTCCGACGACG
>NC_041382.1:249497795-249597779 GCF_002162155.2 Triticum dicoccoides
CCCCCTCCACCTCCTCGTCGAGCCACGAACCTCCGGACGGCCTCCATCGTCGCCACCCTCGTCGTCTTCATCGCCGGCCACCGTAGATCTCCACCGCCCGCACGTCGCCGTCCGACCTCCCCCGAGCTCTCCAACGACGTCCTCGAGCCCGCCGTGAGCCCCCGCTTCGGTTCCCCCTTCTCCCTTGCCTCCCCGCGCTCTGTAGCTAGCCCCGCCATCGAAGCCGAGCTCCGGCCGCCGCAGCGAGCGTTGCTCCGGCGAGCTCCGGCCTTCCCAGCTCCTCCCCCTGCCACCGTTGGATGCGCACGAGCCCCAGCTCCTCGTAGATGGGCTCGGCCATCGATTTGATCGCCAGAGCCGCCGTTCCGATCAGCGCCGCCGCGTCTGTGTGCTCGCCGGCGTTGAACTCCGGTGGGATGACGTGGCCGCCATTAACAGCTAACAGCCCGCTTAATTAACCCCCCCTGACACTGACAGTGGGCCCCAGCGCCACTAACTTCTAATTAGGATTAAATTAACCCCTGTTTAACCCCCTTGTCACTGACGTGTGGGCCCCACACGTCAGGTTTGACCCGGACCAGCCCAGTTGACCGCTGACGTCGTGCTGACGTCATGCTGGCGCAATATATAATTTCTGGATTTAATAAATCAGGAAATTCCAGAAATTGTTTTAAACTTCAAAAATTCATAACAATTCAACCGTAGCTCAGATTAAAATAATTTATATATGAAAAATTATCAGAAAAATGCAATCTTTCCATCTGTACTAGTTGCATGCATGACAAACCAACTTATACATGCTGAATATGAGAAAAACACATTATGGCACATTAAGAGACTTAATTTTGGAGTTGCATTTGAACCTTTTGTTCAAATGGACTTCATTCAAATTGAATACTAGTTGCATTAGCTCAAACAGCATCACATCTACATGCCATGTTCATGCATCATATTGTTGCATATGATTGTGTATTGATTGCCGGCACCGTTCCTTCTCGATAGGTCCTGCTCCGGAGACGTTCCAGAGTACCTGTCTGTGAAGCAGTGCCTCCCTTGTTGATTTACCAGGCAAGCAAACCCCCTTGTTCATTTCGATAAAACCCTACTCTCTCGCTCCTGCTCTCAGTTATTGCATTAGGACAACAACGATTCATCTGCTACTTTGTGCTGCGGTAGTTGAACCCATTCCTCTGCATGACCTGTCATTGCCACAGTAAATAGTTGAAACCCACTAGCATGTGTAGGAGTTGATTGAAGCCACTGATGTGTTCCTACCATGCTATGCCTGCTATTGCTTAGAGTTGTGTCAGGTCTAATTCATTGGGAATGAATTGGAGTGTTACGATATGTTCTGATGCTGAGAATGAAGTGTGTGTGAACACGATTTGGTAAAGGTAGCGGTGAGAGGCCATGTAGGAGTACATGGTGGGTTGTCTCACTGGAACCGTCCTTAAGCACTGAGTTCTACGTATGTTGTCCAATGACTCGATACTACCACACATTGGGTTCCGGTAACTCGACCCCTGTCGACTTATTAACCAACTTGGTCTCTGTCCAGGAGTCGCAACTAGTTTCTGGTGTTTGTAGGTAGTGTTAGTAGTCTACCAAGTGGCACCCGGCCAGGTGGGCTTGGGACAGACTAGGCACCAGTGGCACGGTGTACCAAGCGTAGATCCATCCGGCGAGGTGGGCTTGGGAACCATGCACACGTCGTTTGGGGCCGTGAGTGAAACCCCGGCCGGATCTCCTTGCGGATGGAACCCGAATAGGCGATAAACCTGGATTAGAGTCATGTGTGGTTAGTCAGGTCGTGGCCGACACCCTCGCCAGGCTTCCGCTTGAAGGTTGCCGAGATACATGACGTGTACATGGCAGTAAGTGGCGAGAGCGTGTGTGAAGAAGTACACCCCTGCAGGGTTAACATGATCTATTCGAATAGCCGGGTCCGCGGTTATGGACTTCTTGGATGCTTACATGGTACATAGACAACTTGAAGTGGATACTCTAAAATGCTCAAGACAAGTGTGAGTGCTATGGATGGCCTTCTCGTAGGGAGACGGGGATGAATCCATAGTAGTGTATTGTATGGTGATTAGTGGACTCGTGTATGTTGTCTCACCTCCAGAGTTTCTGGTAGTCGTAGAACAGGATAGCCACAGAGTCAAAGCTGGCTTGCTGCAACTAAACCCCACATTACCCTCTTGATACAAATGCATGTATGATAGGATCTGATGTAAGTCTTGCTGAGTACCTTTGTACTCATGTTGCTTTATTTATGTTTTTGCAGCGGAGACTTCTGTCTTACTAGTGTTCTCGTGGACTTCGACTAGTAGCTAGTACCTCAGCTACGATCTTGGTCGGATGTTGTAGATAGTCAGGCTTTCAGCCTTCTTCATTTATAGACGTCTGTACTCAGACATGTAATGCTTCCGTTTGTTGCTTGATTGCTCTGACTGTTGGGTCATGTGACCCCTGTTTGTAATAATGCTATGATGGCTCTTCTGAGCCTTTATCTATATGATTGTTGAGTTATGCTGTGATGCCATGTTGTACAGCACATACTTGCATGTTATGCGTACGTGTAATGTGTATTGCTATGTGTGGGATCTGACTATCTAGTTGTTTATTCTTAGTAGCCTCTCTTACCGGGAAATGTCTCCTAGTGCTTCCACTGAGCCCTGGTAGCTTGCTACTGCTCCGGAACACCTAGGCTGGCCGGCATGTGTCCTTCTTCGATCCTGTGTCTGTCCCTTCGGGGAAATGTCACGCGATGAATACTGGAGTCCTGCTAGCCCGCTGCAGCCCGGTTCGCCGGAGTCCTGTTAGCCCAGTGCTACAGCCTGGATTCACTCGCTGATGACCGACACGTTCGATGCTGGGTCATGGATGCCTGTCCCTGTAAGTTAGTGCCACTTTGGGTTTACGACTAGCCATGTCAGCCCGGGCTCTTTATCATATGGATGCTAGCGACACCATCATATACGTGTGCCAAAAGGCGCAAACGGTCCCGGGCAAAGGTAAGGCGACACCCGTGGGGATACCGTGCGTGAGGCCGCAAAGTGATATGAGGTGTTACATGCTAGATCAATGTGGCATTGAGTCGGGGTCCCGACAGCCGTGCGAAGGACAGGAGCCGACAACGACTTCCCCTCCACCTCGCTGTTGAAGTCGGTGAAGATGTGGCAGAGGTCCTACTTCTACGTCAGGAACATCGCCACGAGGGGCGGCTGGGTCAATCAGTCGGCCTTCATCGCCGGCCCGCCAGCTGGCAGACTGCCCAACTGGTCGTACCGGGCCAGGTCGCTGACGCCTGCGGGAGCCGGCGCCGTCACGCGACTCCGAGTGCTGACGTAGTCGGAGGGTCTGACTGGCCCGGACCTGCTGGCCGCCTTTGTCTCGCGCAGAGTTCTCCCACTCCAAGGCCGCCCTCACATGATATGCCAGATGAGCGGGGGCCGCGACCCGAGGCGAATGTGCACCAAGGACATGCCTCACAAAGAGGTGGCCCTTATGGTGAACTACCTCTCGGATAGCACGCTCCCGGAGGACTGGCAATTCGGCAAGGAGCCATACTCCCGCGCCAACCCTCCGCCCGTGGTGAGTCGCCTTTCTTTCTTTCTTTGGATTGTCTTCTTCTTGCCAAGTTTGTTCTGATCAGTCGACTCTCGTTAGAATCCCCTTCTTCACCCGCCAGCCGGCACCTCAGGGCCAGCCCGTGAGTTCGTCGCCGACTGGGCGGAGAGCGACGTCGACGACCTCGACCTGGGGGCGGCGGCTCTGGAAGACGACGCCGAGGGAGGAGGAGGGAAGACAAGCGACTTCAGGGCCTCAGCGACCTTCGTCGACTGGCCTGAAGACGACACCGAGGGAGGGGTCGCCCCTCGCCATCGGCCAGGGGCCAGCCAGCCGGGTGCGGGCTCTTCTGCCGCGTCGGGCGCTCCAGGCGGCGGGAAGAAGCGCCGGGCTGTGCTGACTTTATTCGGCAGCCGTCCAAAGAAGCCCAAGGGCTCGGCTGTGGCGACCCGGCGGGACGAGGCAGCCGCGAAGGCCATCTGCTTCCGTAAGGAAGTGAAGAAGCCGCCGTTGGTCTTTGCGTAAGTATTCTGTTTTCAAAGTTTACTCCTTCTTCATGTTTTGTCTGAATCTCTGCTCGCCCCTCTTTATTCAGGGCTCCCCTCTCCCTTGAGCGGGTCGCCGCCGCCTCCATCATGGGGTCAGCGGAGACGCCCGCCACCACTCGGCGGATAGATCCCGCTGCCGACCTCCGGGAGGCGATGGAGCAGAATGCGCAGGAGAAGCGCAATGAAGAAGAAGCCCTCCGCCTAGAGAAGGCGGAGGCCGACAGGGCGGAGGCCTCCGCTAAGAAAAATCTAGCGGAGGACGAAGCCGCTGCCGCAGCGAAGTAGCAGGCTAAAGAAGCCGCACGCCATCAGTCGGCCTTGCTCGTTACCCTGCTGAACTCTACGCCGCCGCCTCCGGAGTCCACTTGGCAGACTGGAGAAGTCGGCGGGGAGAACCTCGTCGAGGAGAGGGAAGGCGACGAGCCCTCTACTCCGGGCGCGAATGTCCCGCCGCCGCCTGCGCCACCGTCTGAAGGCGCGCAAGGTGACCCGCCAGCTCGGCGGCTCCAGACGCCGAAGCGACGAGCGCCGCACCCGTTGGGCGCTCCTGGACGTCCAGGCGAAGCTCCGCGCTGAGGGCGACGCCCTCCAGAGTTGCACGAAGGCGTTGCTGGCGTCGCGGGCTCCTTTCCGGGTAGGTTTTTTCTTTGGGCCTTTGTTTTTCTTGTTCTTCTCTGTGGGGGCGCGCCAGCGCACCCACTGGGTGTAGTCCCCGAGTTTCGGGCCAGCTACTGAGCAGGCGGCCCAGAACTTCCAATTGATGAACTTCTGGGTACTAACTTTGTCTGAAATGCTTGTCGCAGGATTACCACAACCTCCGCGTCACTGCCTTCAACCATAATGTTGAAGAGCTGGGCAAGTGGGCCGCCGACTTGGCGGAGAGCCGAAGTAAGTCCCTCTTTTTCTTCTCTGCGGGGGCGCGCTGGCGCACCAGCGGGCTATAGTCCGCGAAATTCGGGCCGACTGCTAAGCAGTCGGGCCGGATCTCCCCGGCGACCTACTATATTGACGATTGTTGTCTTTCTTCCTTTCCTTCAGGAGCCAACGCTGCTCTTCAGCAGCAGCTGAGCGAGGCCAACTCCGCCCTACGCGCCAAGGGGGAGGAGTGCAGCAGGCTCGCCACAGAGCGCGATCTGCTAGCCACTCAGTTGGTAGAGCAGAAGGCGCTTCTTGTGAAGTCGCAGAAGGACACGGAGGAGACGGAAACCGCCCTCTTGGACGAGTTCGCGAGCAAGCACTCCTCCTGGTCTGACAAGGAGGCGCTGCTGTCCTCCGGCTTCCATGAGATTGAAGACATCATTGATGGTGAGTCTCTTTATTTTCTTTCTTCGAGCTGTTGACTTAGATCGTGCCGATGCCTTGTTTTTGACTTGCTTCTTCGTTTCTTTGTGGCTTTGCAGACTTCTTCCCTGGGCAGTCACAGGCCACCATCCAAGCCATCGAGGCCTACCGTGAAGGTCGGAGGGCGAAGGGCGCGGAGATCGCTGCTGATGCCCCCCGAACTCTTGATGAGCACATCTTGAGCATCGAGGCTCGCCTCCGGCCGGCCCACCGGATGCTGCGCCGGCTTCAGCGCGTCGGCGCCCAGGTGATTTCCGCCCTCTGGCCGGATATGCAGGCTCCGCGCACCCCCAGCCTGACGGCCAACTGGCTGGAGGTCGCGGCTGGTCGTCTTGAGGCCTGGAAGGGCTCCTCGGCCCGGGCTGGAGCGCGCCGGGCCTTGGAGTTTGTCAAGGCGTGGTACCCGGGGCTGGATCTAGACCGGTTGGCCACGCTTCGGTCAGAGGCCCAGTCGGAGCTGGCGGCTATGGAAGATTCCCTCGTCAAACGCGCTGCGGCGATCGCCGAGTACACCGACACCAGCATCTTCGTCACCGAGCGGTCTGAAGACGGCGAGGAGGTCCTGCCGGAGTGGTTTGGGATGAACCCGAACTACGGCGAAGACTCGGCAGAGGTGATCGGCTCTAGCGTCGAGGAGGAGGACGAGGCGGAGGATGAGGGTGGGGCGGAGGCACCAGAAGACGGAGCAGACGGCCAGCCTCAGCCCGACCGCGCCTCCAGCAACGAGCCGCGTGCAACCCACCCGACTGCTGCTGGAGGCGATCAAGCCGAGCCTAGACGGCCGACCGCCCCGACGCCTGACGCTGGCGCCTCCTCCGACCCCCCGAATCCGCCTGTCGCCTCCTGAGCTGCCGCTGTGTCTTTTGTTTTATCTACTTAAGTAGTCTTTTGAAGAACTTGTTAATTCGCACAATTCCACCCGCGGGGTGTATTTTGGAGCTCTACTCGACAATTCGGCCAAGGGCCTATGTTATGTAAATATATATATCTATCTTTTCTTGCTCATTGTTCTTTTGGCAGTTTTCCTTTGCCGCTTTCTCTTAGTTGCCTACCTTGCCAATCGGACAGCCGCTCTACGGACTTTCGCTGAAAGATCTTGGCCTGACCTTTCTATTGTGGTATCGGCGCAGGCTCTGCTGGTAGATTCTGGACCGGCTGAGTGCCAACAGCCGGCCTTCTTCCAGCAGATCGACGCCGTCTTGTCGTGCTTCTTCTACTTCCTCCTCGGTATACATGGTGACTAGTGGGGAGTCAAACTCTATGTCCGTTGGGATGACGGCTTCAGCACCATAGACGAGGAAGAAGGGCGTGAAGCCGGTTGACTTGTTTGGAGTCGTGCGCAGACTCCAGAGGATGGCTGGCAGCTCATCAAGCCAACAGCCAGCCGAGCGCTCCAGAGGCTCGATCAACCGAGGCTTGATGCCGGACAGGATAAGGCCATTTATCCGCTCCACTTTGCCGTTTGACTGTGGATGGGCGACGGGCGCTAGGTCCAGTTGGATGCCCTGTGTTGCGAAGAAACGGGCCAAGGCGCCTTTGGCAAAATTTGTGCGTTGTCGGTGATGATGTTGTGTGGTATGCCGTACCGAATTGTGATATCGGTGATAAAGGTCACGGCAGTCGGACTGTTCAGTTTCTTAATTGGCTTCACTTCCACCCACTTGGTGAACTTGTCCACTGCGACAAGTAGGTGAGTTAAACCACCTCATGCTGTCTTGAATGGTCCCACCATGTCTAGACCCCAAACTGCAAAGGGCCAAGCAATGGGGATGGTCTTGAGCGCGGAAGCCGGCTGGTGCGGCTTGGAGCTGAACTTCTGGCACCCTTTGCATTTTTGGACCAACTCCTTGGCCTCTTCCAAGGCAGTCGGCCAAAAGAAACCATGCCTAAAAGCTTTGGCGACGAGTGCTCTTGAAGCCGCATGGTGGCCGCATTCGCCTTGATCGATGTCTTTGAGAATCGCCTGGCCTTGCTCTGGCTCTATGCAGCACTGGTAGACACCAGTGACGCTGCGCCTGACAAGCTCTCTGCTGATTATGCTATAGGCTGCCGCCCGGCGTTGTACTTGCCGAGCTAAGGTCTCATCAGTTGGTAGCTCTTTGTTCACTAGGAATTTGAGGATGGGCTGGGCCCATGAGGGTGCTGCCATTTCTTTGACTACCAGAACTGTGACTTGGACGAGGGCGGCTGGGCTGGGAGGTGGCGGGTTGGAGTCAACAGCCGCTTGCTGGGTTGATGAAGTCCCCAGGCTGATTGGCGCGGTCCTTGGGCCGAGTTCTGGAATTTTTTAGTCCGCCACCGCAGTCCCCGGGTCGGGCTCGGCCGTGGCGGCTTTGGAGTCATCCGCCAAAGTCCCCGTTCCGACTGCCGGAGCTCTGGAGTCGGATCCGCCGTCTTTGAGAGGACCCGGCACAAAAATGGAGTCTGATTCTGGTGAAGGTTTGACGGCCGACTTGAGGAGGCGTTGCAGGGCGACGCCAGAGGGTATTGCCTGGTGGGTAGAGCCGATTCGGGCCAAGGCGTCTGCTTGGTCGTTGTCGTTTCTTGGCACATGGAGGAACTCGCACCTTTCGAAATACCCGCTGAGTTGCTGGACGAGGAAACGGTAGCTCGCCATGTTTGCGTCTTTCGCGTCCCAGTCGCCAGATGACTGCTGGACCACTAAGTCCGAGTCACCATAACACAAGATCTGGCGGATGCCAAGTTCTTTGTCAAGCCGGAGCCCATGAATGAGCGCCTCATACTCGGCAACGTTGTTGGAGGCGGCAAAATGGATTTGTAGTGCATATTTGAGCTTGTCGCCTTTAGAAGAGGTGAGGACGACGCCGGCTCCCAAGCCGGTGCGCATCTTGGAGCCGTCGAAGTGCATCCGCCAATGGGTGGAGTCAAGTGCTGGAGGCAGGTACTGGGTTCGGCCTAATCGACGAGGAAGTCGACCAGTGCTTGTGATTTGATAGCGGTGCGGGGCTGGTAGTAGATGGTGTAAGGAGACAACACTATGGCCCACTTTGCCACTCGACCGGAGGCATCTCGGCTACCAATGATCTCGGCCAGTGGAGCCGTGCAGACCACTGTGATTGGATGCTCTTGAAAGTAAGGCTTTAGCTTCTTGGCAGCAAAGTGCACGCCATAGCACATCTTCTGGTAGTGGGGGTAGTTCTGCTTGGAGGTCGACAGTACCTCGCTCAGGTAATATACTGGTCTCTGGACCGGTAGCGCCTTGCCTTCCTCCTTGCACTCTACTACAATGACTATGCTGACTACTCGGCTGGTGGCGGGGAAGTACAGGAGCATTGGTTCCTTGGGAGTCTGAGCCGCCAGGACGGGTGGAGTAGTCAGCATCTTCTTCAACTAATGGAAAGCTTCGTCCGCCTTATGGTTCCACTCGAAAAAAGTGGTCTTCTTCATGAGTTGGTATAAGGGGAGAGGTTCCTCGCCCAGCCGACTAATGAATCGGTTGATGGATGCCAAGCAGCCGGTGAACTTCTGCACATCCAGCAGTCGGCCGGGTACCTCCATTCTTTCGATGGCCTTGATTTTTACTAGGTTGCATTCTATGCCGCGTTCAGAGACCAGGAAGCCTAGCAGCTGGCCAGCTGGTACTCCGAAGACACACTTCTCGGGATTGAGCTTGATATGGAATCGGCGCAGGTTCTCAAAGGTCTCCTTGAGGTCTTCCAGCAGTGTTCCTCACTTTTCTGTCTTCACCACCACGTCGTCCACGTAAACGTGGGCGTTTCTATCGAGTTGCTTGAGGAGGCACTTCTGCATGCAACGCTGAAAGGCGACGCCGGAATTCCTCAAGCCAAACGTCATGGTGAGGTAGCAGAATGCTCCAAACGGCCTGATGAAGGCGGTCTTCAATCTGTCAGCCGGGTTCAGCTTGATCTGGTGATACCCTGAGTATGCATCCAAGAAGCTCAACAGCTCGCATCCGGCTGTGCAGTCTATCACCTGATCGATTCTTGGTAGGGCAAATGGGTCCTTGGGGCAGGCCTTGTTGAGGCTTGTTTAGTCAATACACATTCGCCACTTCTTGTTCTTTTTTAGCACCAAGACCGGGTTTGCCAGCCACTCTAGAAAGAAAACTTCCATAATGAAGCCGGCTGCTAGGAGTCGGGCTATCTCTTCTCCGACGACTCTTCTCTTCTCTTCTGATAGGCGGCGCAGGGGCTGCCTGACCGGCTTTGCATCAGATCCGACATGTAACTTCTGCTCGGCGAAATCCGTCGGCACACCTGGCATGTCTTTGGGAGACCACCCGAAGATGTCGCGATTCTCACGGAGGAAATCGACGAGCTCGCCTTCCTATTTGTTGTCGAGGTTTGCACCTACGACTACGTACCTCTCTGGGTGCTCCGGATCCAAGGGTATCTTCTTTGTCTCTTTGGCCGGCTTGAACGAAGCCTCGGATTCCGACTCCTTTGGGTCGGGCGATATCTCCGGCTGCTTCCCAGCCATCGCCACAACTCGTTCAAGGAGCCGCTTCTCGGCCGCGATCACCAGGGACTCGGCCAGCCGGCTACTTTCGGCCGCGCAAGCGGACGACTTCCGGTAGTCGCCGGCCACAGTTAGAATTCCCCTGGAACTGGGCATCTTCATCTTGAGGTATGCAGAATGGGGGACTGCCATGAACTTGGCCAAGGCGGGTCGGCCAAGTAGCGCATGGTATGGGCTCTCAAGGTCCACCACTTCAAACCAAACAGGTTCTCTTCGGAAGTGATCTTTGTCCCCAAAGAGGACGTCAATCAGGATCTTGCCGATTGGTGAGCAGGAAAGCCCAAGAACGATGCCGTGGAACACAGTTCGGCTATTCTAAAGCTGCCTTTGCTTGATTCCTAACTTCTCCATGGTGTCCTTGTACAGGATATTGATGTTGCTGCCCCCGTCTACCAGAACTCGCGAGAAACACGCGGCCCGTTTATCCATGGCAAAGGTGGTGTCCAGGACCAATGCGTAGGAGCCCGGACTCGGCATTACTTCTAGGTGGTCAGCCCTGCTCCAGCTGATGGGCTTCTCAAACCAGTGCATGAACTCTGGCGTCTATGAGGCTACTGCGTTCACCTCTTGTCGCTGCAGCCGCCTGCTGCATCGGTCATCAGCCACATTGGTCAACACCACATAGGCTCCATGCTCTTCAGGGTATTCGTCTTGCACTGCGCAGACTGGCCTGACTGCCGGCTGCTGGGGCGGAGGCGGAGGCGGCTGCCCAGTAGGCTGGGGTGGCAGGAGGCCGTCTCCCTTGGCGATCCTGGTGAGCCAGTGGCACTTCCGGGTGGTGTGATTCGACGGCTTCGCGCCGCTGTGGAACTTGCAAGGTGCATCCAAGGTCTGCTCATAGGAGAAGGCCGGCAACCAGTTTGGTTTGCCGCCTTTCTGTCGCTTGGGCGGAGGCTGCTCTTTGGCTGCTGAGCTTCAACGGTCGCGACCTGCCGGCTGCCGGAAGCCGGCTGCGGGGCCTTGCGCTTGTTGTCGCCCTGCTGTTGTCGCCGGCCGGCGTCTACCGCCGGAGTTCTTGGAGCTTGAGGAGCCACTTTGCCGGTCGTGCTGATTTGATTTTCCGCCTTCATGGAGGAGTCGGCCGTAGCGTACTTGTCTGCTATGATCAGCAGCTCGTCGAGGGTTTCTGGCTCGTCGCAAAGGACCTTGTGCTTGAGGAGGGTGCCTTCTCGGCACCCGGCTGTGAAGTACTCGATGGCCTACACCTCGTGCATGCCCTCGCAGGAGTTCCGGAGCTCAGCCCAACGCGTGAGGTAGTCGCGAGTCGACTCGTCAGGACCTTGCATGCACAAGGAGAGTTGACGAGGCTTGGGAGGACGCTTGTACGTGCTGGTGAAGTTGCGGATGAATGCTTCGGTGAAGTCGACCCAGCTGTTGATGCTGCGGGGTTTTAGGCTATTCAGCCATGTCCGGGCCGTGCCCTAAAGCATGAGCGGAACGTACTTTACGGCAACACGCTTGTTGCCGTTTGCTATGCTGACAGCCGTGGAGTAGTCGACTAGCCAGTCTTCCGGCTTCACGGAGCCGATATACATGGGCGTGTCTCTTGGGAGCGTGAACCCTCTGGGAAAGGGCTCGTCCCGAATGCGGGGCCTGAAGCAAGGCGGGCCCAGCTCATCTTCTTCCTCCAGCGCCAGGGACCGGTGAATTCGGTCGATCCGGAGGCGGGCGTCGTTCTCTCCAACTCCCTCTCGGCGGCCAAGGCGGTCACCGAGAGTCAGATGGTCAATAGGCGGCGGGGAGACTCGCCTCTCTTTGCGGGGAGGCGGAGGCGGACAGTCGTCCCGTCGTTCCACTACTCTCGGGCGGCCGTCTCGGTCGCGCTCTATGGTGACCCGAGTCCGACTGTGGCTGACAGCCGGCTCCTTGTCCTTTCTTCCTCGGGTGCCGCCAGTCGGCGTCCGAGACGTAGCGCCTTGATGTTGGTGCGGGTCGTCGTTTGGCCGCTGCGGCGCCTCTGTGCGGCAGCCGGCCTTGTTCTGTCCGGCAGCCGCGTCGAGAAGCCGCTGGACTCGCTCCATCATGAGGCGGCGTTCCTCGCCCTCGAAATTGTCCAGCTCATCCGCCGCTGCCTGGGCGGCTCGGATGTTCTCCGCTGGTGTAGCATACACGGGGTGGGTAGCCCCAAACAGGCTGGCGACGGCTACGCCGCGCTGCTGGACCGCGCCAAGGCGGCTGGGCCCTGCTGAGGCCGGTGAGCCGCCAACGGCGCGATCCATCTCCCGCTGGTAAGCTTCTGACAAGCGTCTTATGCTGGCCAGCTTCTTCGCGCCTTCAACAAGCTGAATGCGGCGCGCTTCTAACGTCTCTGCGTCGGCATCTTCCGGAATGGGCGCGGCTAGGTCTTGCAGCGCCGCGCCGAGCGAGTCGGGCGCTCCTCCGCCGGGGAACTCGTCATGATTGATGACTAGCACCTCAGTGACGGTGCTTCCGTCGCTCTCTACGCGGGGAGAGGTTCGTCATAGACCACAACGTTGGTGGGGAACGTATCGAGCGACGCGGTGTTGGAGTCGACCAACATCGGGTCGTTGGAGCCTACGGACTCCACGTCTGCGGCAGGCTCGCCGGAAACGTGGAGTTGATCAAGGAGGCGCGCGAGGAGGCTCTCGGGGCCGCCCGTGCCTGCGTCGGGCGCAGGTTCATCGGAGAGGCGGACCTTGCCGACAAGGTCGGCCAAGGAGCTGGCTGCGCAGGCGATCTCAATGCTGCACAGCGCGTCGATGCAAACTTCGTCTGGCGTGCCTGGCTGGCTGCGCTCGCCAGGGAGGAAAAGGGTTCCCGTCCAGAACAGATCTCCGGATGGCGGTGCACCTCGCCCCACGGTGAGTGCCAAATGTCGGGGGTTTGGAGCGACATATGCCAACGGGTGGCTTATCATGGTTGGGGCGAGTAGAACGTCGCCGGTGCCTAGAAACGGGATGAGGCGAAGACATGCACGCCGGCGAATCTTACCCAGCTTCAGGGCTCTCCGAGGAGATAACACCCCTACTGCTGCTCTGCGGGGTCTCCGCATGATCACTATTGTTAGGGGATTACACGGTTGCTCCTTGAGCTGTATCTAGTGGTAGGAGAGGGCAAGGCTAGCTCCCTCCTTCTATCTGGTATGGTATAGAACTACCGGCATCCAACCCTTTGCATGGGTGCCCTGGGGGGTTTTATATAGGCCTACCCCCCAGGGGTACAATGGTAATTCGACTGGGCATGGGCCCAGCCATCAGTGCCTCCGACCTCCGACTTCTCTGCCGACTAGTGGGCCCTGCCGACTGGTCTGGTACAGAGCCAACAGGCCGCGTCCGCCGCGGGCGGGTCTTGCCAGCTACTGATTACTGTAGCCGTGCTTCTGATGACGCAGGCTTGGTCATGGGGTCGTGGCAATAGCCCTGCCGCCTGGCGGGCGATCACTGTGGCCACTCCCCATCTCATCTTGATTAATGGCACGTGGGCCCCGGGGGAGGGCTCGGCTGACTCCCCCGGGCCGACTCCCGTCGGGTCTGACTGCTGGTTCTCCTGCCGTCTCCCGAGGTCTCGCTGGTAGGTGGGCCCCGCTGCTTCAAGGCCATACAGACAAGCCTTCATGGGCACAGGACTCGGTACTGTGGTGCTGATGTCAGGGCAGGCCGAGCAACAGTGCCACACCGCATGGAGATCTTTCTGAGTACGGCGTGCTGTGGCCATGCCTTCCCTTGGTCAGGGGCGGGGAGTGGGCTTCACTGTAGCCATGCCCTCGCCCCGTCCCCTTTGGTGAGATCATGACTTGTTGGAGTTGCCGGCCGACTCCCCAAAGCCGGCTCCTCTAGAAGTCGTCCCTGGGACTCGGCCGTGAGCGGGTAGTCGGCCGCCCCTCCGTCGACTCCTCGGGAGGCGGCGCTTCGTCCTGGAGTCTTGAGGGGTGTAGCCTGCCCCGATGTCTTGAAAAGGTTATGGGGCTCGGGTTAGCCTACCCGTGGCCCATTACTCCGACACAACTCTTCCTCTTTCTTCTTCTTCCTTCCTTCTTCTTGCCACCTCTCTGCCTCTCGAGCTCCGCCGCCGCCATAGCGCTCACCGTTGCCCTCAACGTCAGCCACTGCATCACCCTGAGCTCGTCCAGAGAACCGCGGCGACTCTTCATAGTAGATCTGCATTCGTAAGTTCCTACCTTTCTGCGCACTTAGATCTATATTAGGGTTGCGAGTTCATTGGTATTCTTCACTGTTCATCACAAACCTTCTTGTAGTTTCTTCTCCGTACCCTCCTTTGATCTAAAAGAAGTATAGGCTGTATGCGGTAGTGGTTTTAGATCCGTTTTAGATGTTAGCAGATCCCTTTCTCTTATAGAAATGCCTCCTTAGAGCTGACGAACTCCTCTGCGCTCGTTTGTTAGGTCTAAATTTATTTTTCTTTTCTGAACCATTTTGATCCAGAATAATAGAAACAACTTGGGAAACTTGTTTGTCTCAATACTTTAGCCAATTCTGTTTCTGGCATCCTTCAAATATCTTTAGTCATGGCGGCTTATAAAGCCAGCTCACTTTTCCTTTATATGTCATTAGCCCTGGTTTAAGCCGCCATTACTCGTCTGTACTATAATCATGAACTTGTAACTCCACCAATAAATTGAACCGGCAAATTACTTTCTTTTCAGCTTGCCCTTTCTTCATCATGCCGTCAAAAGCGCCAACTGTCTGCAACTGGGTGCCTTCCACAGTTACTGAGGATACCTTGAACGAATTTGTCACCATTGAATTTTTGCCAGAGAAAAACGTTGTGTCTTATCGTGCTCCTGACCCGGACAAAGAATGGCCTCAGTCCAAAGAAGGTGAAGTTATCATTTAACTGATCACATGAACCGGGGCTTCTAAGCTTCATCCACCCGGCTCAAAGTTCTTCCGAGACGTTCTGCATTTATTCAAGCTTCGTCCACAAGACATTGGACCCAACTCTATATCCAATATCTGTATTTTCAAGTTCTTTGTGAGGTATATCTTCAAGAAGAACCGACCGTGGAACTCTTCAGAGAATATTTTTATCTAAGCCGCCAGAACGAATGCACCAACGGCCTTCGTTTGGATCTTGGTGGAATCTCAATTCAGCGCCGATAGGGCGCCGTATTTCCCTTAATGGTCTTACCGAGTCATCCCAAAGATTGGAATCATACCTAGTTTTGCTGCCAAGATACGTCACCAGCCAATGAAAAACCACTGCCGGGTTATCACACGGAGCGTCTGGATTCTAAGTTTATGCTGCCTGATAAGCTTACTGCTGGTGAACGCAAGAAGCTTATTCCATCTATCAAAAGGACTCAAGATTTATTGGGGAATGGCTTAACTGGAGTTGACCTGATCCGTTGCTGGGTCGCATGGCGGGTCATCCCTCTAAGCCGCTGATCCAAGTTAATGTATGAATATGGCGGAGGCCCAGATGACTCTCTTCGTTATAGCTCTGTTCAATTGACTGAAGAAGACATTGTTGCAATGTCAACCATCCTTGTAAACGGCAAATACGAGGACTGCAGTAAGGTTGGATTAAACCCCTTCTTCAAACTTAACCCGACACGACAGGTGAAACCCCCTAACCTATCTCTTTTTGTATTTTCCTCAGTAGCTTAAACACTTGCATGACCTTTTAATTTGTTCATTTGTTTACAAGCCCAATCTGACTTCTGGAAGGCCAAGTATGATCATGAAGCAACCAAGAAAGCTAGAATCGCTGCCATAGCAGCCAGGAAATCGACCCAGAAACCCAAGAAGAAGAAGACTGCATCCGACATGTTCCACCTAGATGATGTTTCTGAGTCGGAGGTAGACCTTAACCCCCTTGGCCGATTTTTTAACTATCTTATTGACACAGACTATTGCCAGGACACACGGGGGCCAGCCAGGCTATGGAAGAAGAGGTCACTATTTCCTCCGACTCAGCCCCTTTTCCAAGACAGAAACTTCAGCTGGTAACCCGGAAAGTAAGGTTTGCCCACCTTTTGGCTTATTTGGACCCTCATTTTCTTTTGAAAAAGTAGCAACATGAGATCCGCCGTCAGGCCCGGACTAATGATGATGATGAACCACCTTCCGACTTACAAAAAACTCCTCGAAAACGCCAGAATGAGGTTTCTTTCACCTTTGTCCTTTGTTTTTTATCCATGAATCAGTTTCCTTGTTTTCTTAACTTTATTTCACCTTTGCAGAAGGTCTCTCGCTCTTCCGGCGACTTGTCCCAGACTCAATTTCTGGCTTTCAAGACTGCCCCTGGGTAAGAAAAATCATCTTTCCTCTATATCTTTAAAACTGCATCATTATATTAACTGTCTCATAAAAATCTTTTTTAGCGGTCAAGCGAAATCCAAGAAAGCTAAGGTGGTTAAGCCGGCAGAAAACCCGAAAAATCCTGCACCTGAACCGGCAGCACCAACTCCTGATCAATCTGAAGCACCAGAAGATTCGGCTATCCACATTCAATCGGACCCTCCTGAACCGTCAGCTGATGAAACCACTCTTAATCCGGCTATCACTGGACCGTCTAGCTCTGCCAACCCACCGACAACTTCTAACACAGATGTCTTAATTACTGGAAGTCGGTTCGTTGAGCCGGGCAACCCCACTGTACTGGCCCGACACTCTACAAAACAAGAAGCTTTAGAACGGCAGAAGATGCGGTTTGATGTTTCTCACTATGCTCATCTAAACGTTAGTGATGTGCTGTCTGGCTACCTCAGTCTTGTGCATTCTAGCCGTGACTCGGAAAATGAGATGGTCAAGCAACTTTAGCTGAAATATGAGGTATGTTCGCTGACTTTCACCATCTTATATATATGCTCTACCAGCCCCCAAGTCTCCGGATTATGATGAATCTGAATGATTTGTAGACTTGTGATATAGGTTGATACTCTGTTTTTAGACTTTCTTTAAACTCAGCTTAAGTTTCACCTGTAGTCCCCAAGGGCCGGCTTAATTTTTCTCAAATGAGCTGGTACTTAACTTCAGAACTATCTTGAATCAGACGAAACAAATAGTTTAACCCGGCTCAATATGAAAAAACTTTCATAGGATCATGCATTAGCCCCCAAGTGCCAAGTGTTGTTAGTTGTAAAATACTTGGGACTTTAAGGCTGGAAAAAAGAATCTTCTTTGGCAGACATTAGCCCCCAAGTGCCAAGTGTTGTTGCGTTTGCAAAGCACTTGGGACTTTAAGCATTATAACGTTTATTTAAATTTTGACACACCTGTGCATGTTTGCAGACTGCCCTAACTGAACTGGGCTCTCAATTGACGGATGCAAAGAGCCACCTAGCGGATAAAGAGGCGGAGATAAAGACTGCTAACTCCAAACTCCAATCGAGTCTCTCTGAAACTAAAAAACTGAAGACCAGTTTGACTAAGAAGAAGAAACCTTGGGCCGATGAGAAGACCTTGCTGATAAAACATGCCGAGACAGCAAAGGCGGCTCTTGAGGAGGTTAGCACGGAGCTCACCGGCTTAAAAAACCGTGTGTCTCAAATGGTCTCCGCCATCTTTGGTAAGTCTTTTGCAGTAGTCACATTTACTTTATTTTGTCTAGGGATATAAGCCGTCGGCTGACCCTTTGTGAAAAAACACTCACGGGTCCACGAAGTAAAAATCTGAGTCAAGATAGTGTGACAAAACTAAAGGCGGTTTATACCTTGGTGGAGCAGTTGTACACTGGTGCTCAACGAGCACTTTCTACTATTTCCCCTGCCAACCAAGGACCCAACCATTTGAGTGATGTTTTGAAGAAGTTATCGATCTTACCCGCCAGATTTCAAGAGGTCAAATAATCTTGTGCCAGAGCCGGAGCCCTGACTGCCCTGAGCTGCTCCAAAGCCTGGGTACCGGATTTAGACCCGGTGGACGTGGCTAAGGGGTACCCTACTGTGAAGGAAGACGGGACTCCGTTTGAGCAAGATGACTTTATTGCCTGTGTGAGGGGAGTTCGTCCTCAGGCTACCATTCTTGGCGAAGAGACCAACATCGACAAATATCAGCCGGGTTTTGAGATGGAGAATAAGAAGATGGTGACTCCCTCTTATAAGGTGATAGATCTTATCCCGCCGGTTCACCAACACACTTTTGCCCCGGAAGTCCACCCAGCCGGCCTGATTGACGATGAAGCGGAGTTCATTGCCTTGAACGGTTTTGACTGGTCCAATCCCACCTTCCAACCAATAGAGGGAGGTGAATCGGCGAGGGGAGAGTCATAACCATCTTTTGGGCTCTCAAAGCCTTGTAATAGATTAGTTTGAAACCTGCATGTTTTGCCTATGCCATCGTGCATAAAATGTTGCATATGACTCTTTGCCAATGATGTCAATATATATATGCAGCACATCCATGATTACATCTACAATATTTTAACTCTGTTCCTGTAAAAAATGAAAAAATTGTCCTAGCGGTTTAGGATGGGCGGGTCAAAACACCCAGTACATGGCTATGAAATTATCATAGTGGAAAAAACAGAACCAGATGTAATATAAACAAGGCTGAAAAAACCGTTGATTAACGAAAAAACACAGAGAAACTAGTTCACGAATGACACTGTCATACATGTGTACTTTGAATCTGGACTGCCGGTTTTCATGACCCGGATGATGAGGTTGATAACCCAATCTTTTGTGGAACTCAATACTTCCATATGTCTGATGACTGTTATGCCTTGGAAACTCATTGTCAAATAACCGAGACGGTTTAATTTGAAACCATACTGATAGTTAAATTTGAGATGATAAAGAGCAGTAAGACAAAACACTAGGCTTCAGACAATGTAAATAAAAACATTTAAATAAAAACTAGAGGCTTCTGATTCGAATACGATCAGTAAACCGGACCAAAGGGGTATAGCTGAGATTCAAATACGATCATATAGCCCCTAGTGGCTTTGGCGTTGCGCCGATCAAGAGGGTACCGACAGCGATGTTCTCTTTGGTTCGAATACGACCTATGTTTGAACAGGAAGTCCCAAAATGACCTTGAGAGGTTTTTAACGACCCTGATTTGAATACGATCCAAGTCGGACCCAAAAGGGGTGAATCTATGATTCGGATATGATCAAGAAGCCCCCTAGTGAGTTTGGGTTTGAGCCGATCAAGAGGGTTACGACAGCTATGTTCTCTTTGGTTCGAATACGACCTATGTTTGAACAGGAAGCCCCCAAGTGACCATGAGGTTTACGGCTAGATTCGAATACGATCATGAGCCAGACCAAAAGGGTTAAGCTAGATTCGAATACGATCAGCCCCCTTTTGGTCATTGTAAATAATGAAAATAATAAAGATATATGATCATTGGAAGGGAAAAAGACAGAGGTCCTGCTTTATTACTTATCATAATATATACATCGTTAAATTATGTACATGATGGGAGCCGGTGGCTTAAGTATAGTATGGACGAAGCTGAGCAATGTTCCACGGCCGGCGGATCTCCTCCTCCGACTTAAGTGAGTCTTTGTGCTCTTGAACGTCAATGAGGTAATATGACCTGTTGTTTAAGTTCTTGCTGACCACAAAGGGTCCTTCCCAAGGCAGGGATAGCTCGTGTGCATCGGACAGATCCTAGATCAGCCGGAGCACTAGGTCACCTTCTTGAAAGGTTCTGGACTTAACCCGGCGGCTGTGATAATGGCGCAGGTCCTGTTGATAAATTGCTGATCGAGCCGCCGCCAAATCTCTCTCCTCATCTAACAATTCAAGTGCATCCTGTCGGGCTTGTTCATTATCAGCTTCAACGTAAGCCGCCACACGAGGCGAGTCATGACGGATGTCACTAGGCAGAACTGCTTTTGCTCCATAAACCATGAAGAAAGGTGTATAACCTGTAGGCCTGTTAGGAGTGGTATTGATATTCCACAACACTAAGGGTAATTCCTCTACCCAACAACCCGGCGTCTGTTGTATGGGAACCATAAGCCGGGGCTTGAGACCTTTTAGAATTTCCTGATTTGCTCTCTCAGCTTGACCATTGGATTGGGGGTGAGCCACTTACGAAACATCAAGTCGGATATGCTCACGTTGACAAAACTCCTCCATAGCACCTTTTGACAGATTAGTGCCATTGTTAGTTATAATGTTGTGCGGAAAACCAAAGAGATAGATCACCTTTTTCATGAACTGACCTGTCGTGGCTGCATCACACTTGCTCACTGGCTCTGCCTCAACCCATTTCGTGAATTTGTCAACTGCCACCAAAAGATGTATCTTTTTATCCTTGGATCTTTTGAAAGGCCCAACCATATCAAGCCCCCGAACTGCAAACAGCCAAGTGATTGGAATCATCCATAGTTCTTGAGCCGGTACGTGTGCTCGTCATGCGAACTTTTGACATCCATCGCATCTACTGACCAGATCTTCTGCATCAGCATGAGCCATTAACCAGTAAAAGCCATGACGAAAAGCTTTGGCCACTCGCGATTTTGAGCTGGCATGATGGCCACAATCTCCCTCATGGATCTCACGAAGAATCTCTTGACCTTCTTCAGGAGAGACACATCGCTGAAACGCCCCAGTGACACTACGATGATATAATTCACCATTGGAAATTGTCATTGACTTAGACCGCCGCGTTATCTGTCTTGTCAAGGTATCATTTTCTGGCAACTCGCCCTGGTTCATGTAAGCCAAATATGGCACTGTCTCCACGTCAGGAATGGCCAAGTCTTCCTCTGTAGGAAACTTGACAGAAGGGTTATGTAAAACATCTGAAAAGGTGTTAGGTGGCACCGGCTTACGCTGAGATCCCAACCGGCTTAAGGCATCCGTCGCTTGGTTCTTTCTGCGATCAATGTGTTCCACCTGATACCCCTTGAAGTGTCCAGCCACAGCGTCCACCTCTCGATGATAGGCCGCCATGAGAGGATCCTTGGAATCCCACTTGCCTGACACCTGCTGAGCCACCAAATCTGAGTCGCCAAGGCACCGTACCCGGCTTAAACTCATATCTTTAGCCATTTGAAGACCATGGAGTAAGGCCTCATATTCTGCTGCGTTGTTAGTACAAGGAAACATCAATCGCAACACATAACAAAACTTGTCACCTCGAGGAGAAGTTAAAACGAGTCCAGCCCACGAGCCTTCCAACTTTCTAGACCCATCAAAATGAATCGTCCAATATCTGTTGTCTGGCTTTTCTTCAGGTGTCTGCAACTCCGTCCAATCATTAATGAAATCGACCAGCGCTTGAGATTTGATTGCAGTACGTGGCACATACTTTAAGCCATGAGACCCAAGTTCAATGGCCCACTTGGCGACTCGTCATGTGGCTTCTCTATTTTGAATAATATCTCCTAACGGAGCAGAGCTAACCATAGTGATAGGGTGACCCTAAAAGTAATGCTTGAGCATCCGGCTTGCCATGAACACCCCATAAACAAGCTTCTGCCAATGTGGATACCTTTGGTTAGATTCAATAAGCACCTCACTGACGTAGTAAACCCGCCATTGAACGGGATGTTCCTTGCCAACCTCCTTGCATTCCACAACAATGGCCACACTAACGGCACATGAGTTAGCATCCACATATTACTACAATGGTTCCTTCTCAATGGGGCAGCAAGAATCGGCGGCTCAGCGAGCTGTCTCTTCAGATCTTCAAAAGCAGAGTTAGGAGCATCACTCCAGACAAAATCATATGTCTTTTTCATCATTTGATACAATGGCATAGCCTTCTCGCCCAGCCGGCTTATAAACCGGCTTGAAGCTGCGACACGGACCGCCAGCCACTAAACGTCATTCATGCACGCCAGTTTAGCCAAAGAGGTAATTGCTTTTATTTTCTCTGGGTTAGCCTCAATGCCTCTGTTAGACACAAAAAACCCAAGAGCTGCCAGCTGGGACTCGAAAAACACACTTGGCCGGGTTAAGCATCATCTTGTAGACTCGGAGGTTATCAGAGGTTTCCTTCAGATCAGCTACCAAGGTTTCCTTTTCTCTGGATTACACCACTATATCATCCACATAAGCATGAGCATTACGCCCATTCTATTTATGAAGGCAATTATGTACACACCGCTGATAAGTCGCCTGGGCACTCTTAAGCCCAAAAGGCATAGATACATAACAGAAGGCTCCAACCGAAGTGATGAAAGTTGTCTTCTCCTGGTTCTTAACTGCCATCTTGATCTGATGATAACCATAGTAAGCATCTAGAAAACTCAAACGCTCACAACCTGTCGTAGCATCAATGATTTGATCAATACAAGGGAGAGCAAAAGGGTCAGCCGGACAAGCCTTTTTTAAATCTGTGTAATCCACACACATGCGCCAGGTGCTGTTCTTTTTAAGCACAAGCACCGGGTTAGCCAACCACTCTGGGTGAAAAACTTCAACAATGAACCCGGCCGCAAAGAGCCGGGCCACCTCTTCTCTGATAGCCTTGCGCCTTTCCTCGTTAAACCGCCGAAGAAATTACCGGACTGGTTTAAACTTTGGATTAATATTGAGAGTGTGCTCAGCGAGTTCTATCGGTACACCCGGCATGTCAGAAGGCTTCCATGCAAAGATGTCCCGGTTCTCATGGATGAACTCGATGAGCATGCTTTCCTATTTTGGATCCAAATTAGCACTGATAATGAACTGTTTGGATGAGTCGCCAGGCATGAAATCAATCATCTTGGTGTCATCAACTGACTTGAATTTCAACGCCGGCTCATGCTCCGTAGTTGGCTTCTTCAAAGATGTCATGTCTGCCGAGTCAACATTATCCTTATAAAACTTCAATTCCTCTGTTGCACAAATAGACTCGGCATAAGCGGCATCACCTTCTTCACATTCGAAGGCTATTTTCCGGCTTCCATGTACCGTGATAGTGCCTTTATGACCCGACATTCTGAGCTGCAAATACACATAACACGGCCGAGCCATGAACTTAGCATAAGCCGATCGTCCAAACAGAGCGTGATACGGGCTTTTGATCTTAACCACCTCAAAAGTTAACTTCTCAGCCCTAGAATCATACTCATCCCCAAAGGCTACTTCCAGCTCGATCTTACCAAATGGGTACGCCGACTTACCAGGCACTACCCCGTGAAAAACAGTGTTGGATGTTTTAAGACTCTTATCAGTTAACCCCATGCGACGAAACGTCTCATAATAGAGGATGTTGATGCTACTGCCTCCGTCCATGAGCACTTTAGTGAACTTATATCCACCAACTAGAGGCGCCACCACCAAAGCCAGTTGACTTGGATTATCAACCCGGGGTGGGTGATCCTCCCTACTACACACAATAGGCTCCTTAGACCATCTCAAATAACGCGGAACCGCCGTCTCAACAACATTTACAACCCTCTTATGAAGCTTCCGATCCCTCTTGCACAAACTGGTGGTAAAGACGTGGTACTGCCCACTGTTCAGCTGTTTTGGGTTACTCTGATACCCGGACTATTGTCCCTGTTGCTGATTTCCCTAGTCGGATTGCTGATTATAACCTCCTTGACTACCCGGATGGCCCTGGCCATGAAAACCGCCACCGCTTGAACCGGCGCCCGGGCCATGAAAACCGCCATGATAACCCACAAGTATAGGGATCGCAATAGCTTTCGAGGGTAGAGTATTCAACCCAAATTTATTGATTCGACACAAGGGGAGCCAAAGAATATTCTCAGGTATTAGCAGCTGAGTCGTCAATTCAACCACACTTGGAAACTTAGTATCTGCAACAAAGTGTTTAGTAGCAAAGTAATATGATAGTGGTGGTAGCGGCAACAAAAGTAAGGACAACAAAAGTAATGCTTTTGGTATTTTGTAGTGATCGTAACAATAGCAGTGTAAAAGTAAATAAGCAAGAACCAGTATATGGAAAACTCATAGGCACCAGATCAGTGATGGATAATTATGCCGGATGCGGTTCAGCATGTAACAATCTTAACATAGGGTGACACAGAACTAGCTCCAATTCATCAATATAATGTAGGCATGTATTCCGTATATAGTCATACGTGCTTATGGAAAAGAACTTGCATGACATCTTTTGTCCTACCCTCCCGTGGCAGCGGGGTCCTATTGGAAACTAAGGGATATTAAGGCATCCTTTTAATAGAGAACCAGAACAAAGCATTAGCACATAGTGAATACATGAACTCCTCAAACTATGGTCATCACCGAGAGTGGTCCCGATTATTGTCACTTCGGGGTTGCCGGATCATAACACATAGTAGGTGACTATAGACTTGCAAGATAGGATCAAGAACTCACAAATATTCATGAAAACATAATAGGTTCAGATCTGAAATCATGGCACTCGGGCCCTAGTGACAAGCATTAAGCATAGCAAAGTCATAGCAACATCAATCTCAGAACATAATGGATACTAGGGATCAAACCCTAACAAAACTAACTTGATTACATGATAAATCTCATCCAACCCATCACCGTCCAGCAAGCCTACGATGCAATTACTCACGCACGGCGGTGAGCATCATGAAATTGGTGATGGAGGATGGTTGATGATGACGAAGACGATGAATCCCCCTCTCCGGAGCCCGGAACAGACTCCAGATCAGCCCACCCGAGAGGTTTTAGGGCTTGGTGGCGGCTCCGTATCGTAAAATGCAATGATTTCTTCTCTCTGATTTTTTTCTCATCGAAACTCAATATATGGAGGTGGAGTTTTAGTCGGGGACGCAATAGGGGGCCCACGAGGTAGGGGGGCGCGCCCCCCACCCTCGTGAGAAGGGTGTGGGCCCCCTGGTCTTCATCTTTGGCGAGGATTTTTTATTGTTTTTTCTAAGATGTTCCGTGGAGTTTCAGGTCATTCCGAGAATATTTGTTTTCTGCACATAAAAGAACACCATGGTAATTCTGCTGAAAACAACGTTAGTCCGGGTTAGTTCCATTCAAATCATACAAGTTAGAGTCCAAAACAAGGGCAAAAGTGTTTGGAAAAGTAGATACGACGGAGATGTATCAACTCCCCCAAGCTTAAAGCCTTGCTTGTCCTCAAGCAATTCAGTTGACAAACTGAAAGAAAGAAAGAAAAACTTTTACAAACTCTGTTTGCTCTTGTTGTTGTAACTATGTCAAGCCATCATTCATGTTTTCAGCATAGATCATAACTAACCACATTTGCAATAATTCTCAGGTCTCACAATTACTCATATCAATAGCATAATCAACTAGCAAGTCATAATAATAAATCTCGGATGACAACACTTTCTCAAAACAACCACAATATGATATAGCAAGATGGTATCTCGCTAGCCCTTTCTGAGAGTGCAAAACCTAAATGCAGAGCACCTTTAAAGATCAAGGACTGACTAGACATTGTAATTCATGGTAAAAGAGATCCAATCATAGTCATACCCAATATAAATTAACAGTAATGAATGAAAATGACAGCTGTGCTCTCCAGCTAGTGCTTTTTAATAAGAGGGTGATGACTCAACATAAAAGTAAATGGATAGGCCCTTCGCAGAGGGAAGCAGGGCTTTGTAGAAGTGCGAGAGCTCGGTTTTGAAATAGAGATAAATTGTATTTTGAGCGATATACATTCATTGTCAACGAAACAACTAAGAGATGGCGATATCTTCCATGCTAAACACTATATAGGCGGTTCCCAAACAAAATGGTAAAGTTTATACCCCCCCCCTCCACCAACAAGCATCAATCCATGGCTTGCTCGAAACAACGAGTGCCTCCAACATACATCAGGTCCCAGGGGGAGTTTTGTTTGCAATTAATTTTGATTTAGTTTGCATAAAGCATGGGACTGGGCATCCCGGTGACCAACCATTTTCTCGTCAGTGAGGAGCGGAGTCCTCTCCTCTTGAGAATAACCCGCCTAACACGGAAGGTAAGGACATCCTTTGTTGATACATGAGCTATTCGAGCATACAAAACAGAATGATTATTTGAAGGTTTAGAGTTTGGCACATACAAATTTACTTGGAACGGCAGGTAGATACCGCATATAGGAAGGTATGGTGGACTCATCTGGAATAACTTTGGGGTTTAAGGGATTGTATGCACAAGAAGTATTCCCGCTTAGTACAAGTGAAGGCTAGCAAAAGACTGGGAAGCGACCAACTAGAGAGCGACAACACCCATGTACATGCATTAAAATTAATAAACATTGGATGCAAGCATGAGTAGGATATAATCCACCATGAACATAAATATCGTGAAGGCTATGTTGATTTTGATTCAACGACATGCGTGAACATGTGCCAAGTTAAGTAACTTAAATCATTCAAAGGAGGATACCACCCCATCATACCACATCATAATCATCTCAATAGCATGTTGGCACACAAGGTAAATCATTATAACTCATAGCTAATCAAGCATGGCACAAGCAACTATGATCTCTAATTGTCATTGCAAACATGTTTATTCATAACAAGCTGAATCAAGAACGAGGGACTCATCATATTTACAAAAACAAAAGAGGTCGAGTTCATACCAGCTTTTCTCATCTCAGTCAGTCCATCATATATCATCATAATTGCCTTTCACTTGCACGACCGAACGGTGTGAATAATAATAAGAGTGTACGTTCATTGGACTAAGCTGGAATCTGCGAGCATTCAATAAATAGGAGAAGAGAAGGCAATATGGGCTCTGGGTTAAAACAACAATAATGCATATAAGAGCCACTTCAAAAATTTAATTATGGTCTTCTCCTACTGACCCCCAAACAAAAGAAATAAAACTATTTACACGGGAAAGCTACCAACAAGCAAAAGAAGAACGGGAAATATTTTTGGGTTTTCTTTTTAATTATTACTACTACAGCTGAAAAGTAAACTACTACTAATTTTTTTGGTTTTTCTTAAGGTTTATTAAACACACAAGAAGAAAGCAGGAAAAAGAATATAAACTAGCATGGATATTACAGTGAAAAAGTATGAGCACCGACATTTAGCAATGAGTGTGTGTGAGCATAAATGTAATGTCGGTGAGAAATACGTACTCCCCCAAGCTTAGGCTTTTGGCCTAAGTTAGTCTATGGCCACGGCTGGCCTCGCGGATATCCATAATAATAGTTTTTGGGGTCGTACTGTGATGAGGAAGAATAGTTGGGATCATACTGTGATGAAGAAGACTCTAACTGCCACTGGCTGACAGTCATCTCTGGATCCCAAGAATAAACAGAATGTCGTGGAGGTTCATTTTGTGGCTCCTGTTCCGGGGCTGGTGCAGGATTCTTGTAAGCTTGGACGGCAGGCCACGTAACGAGGTAGGGTCTGATCGCATTGGTCGTGGAGGAAAGCGGTGAGGCCTACATTGTGAGCCAATTCATGAAAATCTTCATGGATACCGGCTGCTCTCAAGAAATCTTCAGAAGGCCATTTGCATGCCCGAATCTCCGAGGTGCGCGGCAAATTATACTTAGGCTTTGGTGCCTTTTCCTTCGAGCTTTGGCTCGACGAACCCCTCAAAAATCTCCTCATTATTTTTCTGAAACAATCTGAAATTTTTAGTAACTTTAAACAAAAGTGAACCAACTTCAATAATATTGATAGCAACTACTCCTACAAGTGCCTAGAGCCTATATCAAGCATTAGAACTACATGGAACCATATAAATTTGACATGCAAGCTCAAGAACATGGTCACCTAAGCAACACAAATTTGCAAAGAATAAAGAACTAGAACAAAAACTAATTAGACCAATGGAGGAGTAACATACCAAGGAACAATCTCCCCAAGAAGTTCTGCGAGAGGTGCTTTGAGCAAGGAGATCGAAAATCACATCAAAAGTGCCTGGAACTCGTGCTTGAGTTGGTTTTTCGGGTTTGTGTGAGCTAGAGGAAGAAGATGGGTGCTAGGATAAGTGGAGGAGGGCCACCGTGGGCCCACGAGGTAGGGGGGCGTGCCCTCTAGGGGGGGCACGCCCACCACCCTCGTGGCCAGGTGGCAGCTCCTCCCGCGGTAACTTTTGCACAGTAAATCCTCAAATATTGCCGAAAAAATCATATTAAATTGGCATTTCATTCTGAGGACTTTTATTTTCGGGATATTTTTATATTGCACGGATAAGTCAGGAAATAGACGGAAAAATACTTTTTTACTTTATTTCTACTAATTAACAGAAAATATAGAGAGGGTACAGAAGGTTGTGCTTCTAGTTTCATCCATCTCATGCTCATCAAAAAGAATCCACTAACAAGTTTGATCAAGTCTTGTTAACAAACTCGTTCCGATAATCACGAAACCGGAGAAATTTTGAATAACACTAAGTTACCTCAACGGGGATATGCACATCCCCTATAATAAGAATATCATATTTCTTCTTGATAGTAGGAAGAGGAAATTGAAAACCTCTGAATATAATCGATGGAATTTTTCCAATAGAGTTGATACTATGAACTTGAGGTTGTTTCCTCGAAAAGTGTACCGTCTGCTCATTACCATTAACATGAAAAGTGACATTGCCTTTGTTGCAATCAATAACAGCCCCTGCAATATTAAGAAAAGGCCTTCCAAGAATAATAGACATACTATCATCCTCGGGAATATCAAGAATAACAAAGTCCGTTAAAATAGTAACGTTTGCAACCACAACAGGTATATGATATAAAGAGAGAGGCATTTGCAAAGATACCGACATGTATAGCAGTTGATTTATCAGCCATTTGCAAAGATATTTCAGTAGGTGTCAGCTTATTCAAGTCAAGTCTACGATATAAAGAGAGAGGCATAACACTAACACCGGCTCCAAGATCACATAAAGCAGTTTTAATATAATTTCTTTTAATGGAGCAAGGTATAGTAGGTACTCCGGGGTCTCCAAGTTTCTTTGGTATTCCACCCTTAAAAGTATAATTAGCAAGCATGGTGGAAATTTCAGCTTCCGGTATCTTTATTTTATTAGTAATGATATCGTTCATATATTTAGCATAAGGATTTGTTTTAAGCACATCAGTTAATCTCATGCGCAAAAAGATAGGCCTAATCATTTCAGCAAAGCTCTCAAAATCCTCATCATCCTTTTTATTGGATGGTCTCGGAGGAAAAGGCATAGGTTTTTGAACCCAAGGTTCCCTTTCTTTACCATGTTTCCTAGCAACAAAGTCTCTTTTATCATAACATTGATTCTTTGATCGTGGGTTATCAAGATCAACAGCAGGTTCAATTTCTACATCATTATCATTACTAGGTTGAGCATCATCATGAACATCCTCATTAATATTTTTACTAGGTTCATGTTCATTACCCGATTGTGTTTCAGTATCAGACATAGAAATATCATTTGGATTATCAGGTGGTTCAGCAATAGGTTCACTAGAAGTTTGCACAGTTCTATCATTTTTCTTCTTCTTCTTTTTAGAAGAACTAGGAATATCAATATTATTTCTTTGAGAATCTTGCTCGATTCTCTTAGGGTGGCCTTCAGGATACAAAGGTTCCTGAGTCATTCTACCAGTTCTAGTAGCCACTCTAATATCATAATCATTTTTCTTACTATTCATTTCATCAAGCACTTCTTTTTGAGCCTTAAGTACTTGTTCTACTTGAGTGGTAAACATAGAAGCATGTTCGCTAACAAGTTTAAGTTCACCTTTAATATTAGCCATATAATCACCCAAGCATCTAACCATATAAGCATTTTCTTTTAGTTGTCTACCAAAATAAGCATTGAAGTCGTCTTGCTTAAACATAAAGTTATCAAACTCATCCAAGCACTGACTAGCAATTTTAGTAGGAGGGACTTCAGCTTTATCATATCTATAGAGAGAATTTACCTTTACTACCTGTGTTGGGATATCAGGATCAGGAGGTTCTTCAGTAAATATAGAATTAAGATGATATGTTTCTTCAACAGGCGATATATTAAGACCATGTATTTCTTCAATATGAGGTAAATTCTTAACGTCTTCAGCTTTAATACCTTTTTCTTTCATATATTTCTTTGCCTCTTGCATATCTTCGGGACTGAGAAATAAAACACCTCTCTTCTTCGGAGTTGGTTTAGGGATAGGCTCAGAAATTGGAGCAGGAGTTGGCTCAGGAGCTAGTTCAGGAGGTGCCCAATTATTTTCATTTGTCAACATATTATTCAATAGAATTTCAGCTTCATCCGGTGTTTTTTCCATGAAAAGAGAACCAGCACAACTATCCACGTAATCTCTGGAAGCGTCGGTTAGTCCATTATAAAAGATATCGAGTATTTCAGGTTTCTTAAGAGGATGATTAGGCAAAGCATTAAGTAACTTGAGAAGCCTCCCCCAAGCTTGCGGGAGACTCTCTTCTTTAATTTGCATGAAGTTGTATATTTCCCTCAATGCAGCTTGTTCTTATGAGCAGGGAAATATTTAGGAGAGAAGTCATAAATCATATCCTGGGGACTACGCACACAACTAGGATCAAGAGAATTAAACCATATCTTAGCATCACCCTTTAATGAGAACGAAAATATTTTAAGTATATAGAGGTAACGCAATCTCTCATCATTAGTGAATAGGGCAACTATATCATTTAACTTAGTAAGATGTGCCACAACAGTTTCAGATTCATAGCCATAAAACGGATCAAATTCAATGTCAGGACCCTGATTCCAAGTCACAACAATCTAGCCGGTAACACCTCATATCACATTGCGGCCTCACGCACGGTATCCCCACGGGTGTCGCCTAACCATGGCCCGGGACCGTTTGCGCCTTTTGGCTCACGTATATGATAGTGTCGCTAGCATCCATATGACAGAGAACCCAGGCCAACATGGCTAGTCGTGAACCCAAAGCGGGGCACACATATGGAGACAGGCATACATGAATCACATCGAGCATGTCGGTCGTCAGCGAGTGAATCCGGGCTGTAGCACTGGGCTAACAGGACTCCGGGGAACCCGGGCTGTAGAAGGCTAGGCAGGACTCCGGATGTCACCGCGTGACATTTCCCCGAAGGGACAGACATAGGAACGAAGTAAAACACATGCCGGCTAGTCAAGTGTCCTGAGCAGTAGTGCTGGGCTAGCAGGACTCCGGTGAACCGGGCTGTAGCGGACTACTATGGCTCGAGGAACACTAGACTACATTTCCCCATAAGAAAGGCTGCCAAGGATAAACAACTAGATTGTCGGACCCCACTCATACCAAGCATTTCAATCATACACACAATATGCCCGATATGAGTACATACAACATGGCATCACAACAAAACTCTACAACTCAAGTACTTTATTTAAAGGCTCCAGAAAGCCATACATAACATGTTCATACAGGTAGGGGTCACATGACCTGACACTCAAGTCATACATGCATACAAGCACATGCGGAAGCAAATAGTCTGAGTACAGACACTAGAAAGCAAGAAGGCTTCTCGAAGCCTGTCTATTTACATAGGGCCCTCCATGGCCAGGATCACCACCTGGGTGGCTAGTCACTCGTCGACATCAAGGTCTACATAAAACGAATCGAAGGGGGCGGTGTTGTTGTCTGAAAATAGTAATTAAGCAAACATGAGTACAAAGGTACTCAGCAAGTCTTACATCAGATCCTAATATACATGCTCATTCTCAAGAAGGTGGTGGGGTTATTGCAGCAAGCCAGCTTTGACTCTTGGCTAAACTATCCTACGGAACTCCACTTGTAAAAATAGTTTTCGCACACGAGTCCACTACTCACCAACACAATAATCCACCGGGGATCCTCCCTCGACATCCTATGAGAGGGCCATCCTCGGTACTCACACTTATCTTGAGTCTTTTGGTAGTAACCGTTAACTTGTCTATGAACTATATAGGCAACCAAGTACTCCTTTACCGTGGACGCGGCTATTCGAATAGTTTCATACCCTGCAGGGGTGTACTTTGTCACACATGTTTCCACCACTTAGCGTCTGCACACGACATGTGCTCGGCAGACTTCAAGCGAAAGCCGACGTGGGTGTAGACCACGACCTGACTAACCTCACAGGTCTCTAGTCCAGGTTTGTCGCCTATTCAGGTTCAATCCGCAAGGAGATCTGGCCGGGGTGTCCTCAACGGCCCCAAACGATGTGTGCCGGGTTCCCGAGACACCAAACGGTCGACTCGGTACAACGTGCCACGGTGTATCTACCGCATCATAGCCCACCCCTAGGGCCAGTGCTACACACGGCCGCCAACACATAACCTACAAACACCAGAAACTAGTTGCAACTCCTGGACAGAGGACGAGAGGGGTCCGTAAGTCGAGCGGGGTCATATTTCAGGGCCCAATGTGTGGTAGTAGTTGAATCTTCAATCACGCATACAGATCTCAGTTCTTATGGATGGCCTCAATGAAACAACCCACCATGTAATCCTACATGGCCTCTCATCCATACCTTTACCAAAACATGTTCAACACATCCCTCACATTACCGACATAGTCATTTCACTCTAGCCCATCACCCAGATGAACCAGACCTGACACAACTCTAAGCATAGCAGACATAGCAAGGTAGGAAGCACATACATGGCTCAATCAACTCCTACACATGCTAGTGGGTTTCATCTAGTTACTGTGCCAATGACAGGTCATGCAGAGGATAAGGGTTCAACTACCGTAGCACTCAGTAGTTTGAATCGCGTTGTCTTAATGCAGTAAACAAGAGCAGAAGCGAGAACATGGGTTTGTATCAGGATGATCAATGGGTTGCTTGCCTGATGTAGTGGTAGTAGGGTACTACCCTTCAGACGGATACTCGGGGTTATCCTCGGAGGCAGAACCTAGCACGAAAAGCACACCGAACATAATCAATACATGACAATATGCAACAATATGATGCATGTTATGACATGGCAAGTTGAATGTGTCTTGGCTTAATGCAAGCTAAAACAGAAGGGGATGAACTCATTTGAATCAAATATTCAAATGTTAGCTCATTTAATATAGCCTTATTAGTGCATTACCTTATTCTGCTTAAACAGCAAGGTTAACTTGTTTTGTCATCCATGAAACCATTACAGATGGATAGATTGAATTTTTCTGATCATTTTTCATATATAACTTGTTTGATTTGGAGCTATAGTTGATTTTCTATGATTTTTAGAAGTTTTGGCTATTTTCTGGAATTTCCTATATAAGAATAATTCTAGTAATTGAATTAATGCGTCGGCATGACATAGGTGTGACGTCAGCGGTCAACTGGGTCAGCCAGGTCAAACCTGACTCGTGGGCCCTATTTTTCAGTGTCACAACTAATTAACATAATTATGTTAGTGCTAATTAACTGTCAGTGGGGCCTGGGCCCACATGTCAGTGACTAAACTAATTAAATTTAGTTAAAACTAATCCTAAACTAGTTAGCAGGCCGGCCCCACCTGTCATAGACTCAGGAGGGGAGTCAACCTGGGCCCACACGGGGTCAAACAGAGTCAAACTCGCCGGCGTCTAGCCGCCGGTGAGGCCAGACGCGGCGGAGGGCTTGGGTTTTGTGCTCCGACGACCAAAAGGACGGCGGAGACCATCTACGTTTTGCGGGGAGTGAGCCGCGTCAAGTGGTGGCAGTAGCCGGAGCTGGGGTGGCCGGAAACGTCGCCGGCGTCGACCTTGGCGACGGCCGGAGCTCGGGTGAGGTTCAACTAGTCGTTTGCAGGCACGGTGAGGGGCGTGCGGGGGTGCTACGGGCTCCTGCGAGTGCGTGGAAGACGAAGGCGTGCTTGGTGGCGTCCCAACGTTGCTGTGGCCACGACGGCGACATGCGGTGGCGGCGGCGAGCTTCGGCTTCGATGGCCGGGGTGGTTAGAGGACGCAGACGAGCGCGGGGAGAGGGGGAAACGTTGGCGGAGCTCACAGCAGTTGTAGGGGAGCGAACGACAAGCCCAGGGAAGGGCTGGAGCGAGCGAGGCAGCGAGGGGGATCTCCGGCGACCGAGGTTGAAGACGAGCTTGGTGCAGCGTCTCTGGGGCGAGCGAGCGCTCGAGGATGGGTCGAGGCGAAGTAGTGGACAACGGCAGAGCTTCTTGGCACGGCGAGGCAGCGAGTGGACGGCGGTGGCTGCGGTGAAGCTTGTCGGCGGCGACGGTTGCGCTCGGCAGGGAAATGGGGAGAGAGCCAGAGAGGGGGAGAGGCCACGGGGAGAGTGGGGAGAAAGAGAGGGAGACGTGGGGGTCGGCGTGGCACTCGTAGACGCCTCCAGGGCGTCGGCGGAAGCATGAGGTGGTCGGCGTGTGGCCGCAGGCGCCGGCCACGCGCTCCTCGTCCTCCTGGCGAGAGGAGGAGGACGACTGGCAAGTGCCAGTGGACTGGGCCGAGCCGGTGGGCTCGGTGGGCTGCGCCAAGTGAGTTACTTCTCTCTCTCCTTTTCCGTTTTTTATTTATTCTATTATTTCTGTAACTTGAGGGCTTTATTAAAAATGCCAGGGCATTTCCATAAATCATAAAATTAATCATGGCTACTTCTTAGAATATATCCAACAGCAAACATTTTAGTTTATGATTATTTGAGCATTTAAAATATTTTATAGCATTTAAATTCCCAAATGCAAATACTATAAGGGTTAATCCAATGACCTTAGATGTCCTAGAAAATTGTGCACCATTTTTGTCAAAGGTTTTAACCCAAAACAAAAAGGGTGGGATTTTTAGAAGGGCATGTCAGGTTCATTGAAAAAGTTTTTAGTAAACCCTAGTTGTTCCAGTGGGGGTGCTGGGGGTTCTGTCATCCCCATTTCAAATTTAAGAGAAAATTAAACATGATGCACACTCTAATGCTTGAACTAGCTAGGGTGTGACAACACCCCCACTCAAAAGCATCTCGTCCCGAGATTTAGGATCCTCTGGGAAGAAGGTGGGGTACTCGAGTCGAAGACGATCCTCCCTTTCCCAAGTGGCTTCTTTCTCGGAATGGTGTGACCATTGAACCTTGAGAAACTTGATATTATGACATCGAGTGGTACGCTCGGCTTGATCAAGGATACGAACGGGATATTCCCGATATGAGAGGTTATCTTGTAGATCAAGCGTTTCGTGGTCCACTCCACGGATAGGATCCGCGAAGCAACACCTGAGTTGAGAAACGTGGAAGACATCGTGAACTCTGGAAAGATGCGAAGATAGTTCCAATTGGTAGGCAACTTCTCCTCGTTTGGCAAGAATGCGAAAGGGTCCGATGTAGCGAGGAGCCAATTTGCCTTTGATATCGAAACGATGGGTTCCCTTTAACAGAGTAACCCGAACGTAAGCCTTCTCGCCGTCTTCATAAGTCATGATCTTATGTTTATGATCATATTGGCTCTTTTGACGAGATTGGGCTGTTTTCAATTTCTCACGAATAACGTGAACCTGCTCTTCTAC
The DNA here is from genome assembly GCF_002162155.2 of Triticum dicoccoides. Taxonomy (NCBI): domain Eukaryota; kingdom Viridiplantae; phylum Streptophyta; class Magnoliopsida; order Poales; family Poaceae; genus Triticum; species Triticum dicoccoides. The sequence continues at coordinate 249,532,942 of NC_041382.1, forward strand.
TTCTTGAATCATATCCGGGCCAAAGAGTTGTCTTTCCCCGGTTTCTGACCAGTTAAGAGGCGTTCGACATTTTCGTCCATAGAGAACTTTGAAAGGAGCTTTGCCCAAACTAGCTTGATACCTATTGTTATAAGAAAACTCCGCGAATGGAAGGCTTTTCTCCCAACCCATTCCGAATGAGATGACAAAAGCTCGGAGCATATCTTCCAGAATTTGGTTGACTCGCTCTACTTGACCACTTGATTGAGGGTGGAAAGCGGTGCTAAAGGAGAGACGAGTTCCCATAGCATTTTGGAAACTTACCCAAAATCGAGAGGTGAAGAGACTCCCACGGTCTGAGTTAATTTCCAATGGGACACCATGAAGAGACACTATTCGGGAGATGCACAAGTCAGCTAGCTGGCTAGCGGTGATACTCTCACGACCAGGTAGGAAATGGGCTACCTTGGAAAGACGGTCGATCACGACGAAGATGGCATTATTCCCTCTCTTGGTCCTGGGAAACCCAGTGATGAAATCCATAGTAATTTTATCCCATTTCCACTCGGGAATAGCCAAAGGTTGAAGGGTGCCAGCATGCCATTGATGCTCTACTTTAACATGACGACAAGCATCGCAATTAGCAATGTATTCAGTGATTTCTCTCTTCATCCTAGTCCACCAAAACCTCTGGCGTAGGTCTTGATACATTTTAGAACTACCAGGATGAATGGTGAGAGGAGATTCATGAGCTTCCTTAAGGATCAACTGGCGTAGATGTTGTTTCTTGGGAACCACCAAGCGGTTTTCGAAGAAGACAACACCTCGCTCATCCATGGAAAAACATTTAGCAACTCCGCTAGCAAGGTTTTCCTTAATCCGGAATATGCCCTTATCACGCTTCTGGGCAGCTATGATTTGATCCGTAAGGTTAGGATTCGCCACCAGGGTGGATAGGAATCCTTGAGGTACAATGTGAAGATTAAGCTTACAAAATTCCTCATGGAGAAATGGTTGACTTTGTTGTAACATTAGATTGTTACAATAGGACTTATGACTTAGTTCATCAGCCATGACATTGGCTTTGCCCGGGGTGTAAATTATTCCTAAGTCGTAATCCGAGATCAGCTCGACCCAACGTCGTTGCCTAAGATTCAAATCCGGTTGGGTAAAGATATATTTCAAACTTTGGTGATCGGTGAAGATCTCGCAATGATTACCGAGGAGGTAATGTCGCCAAGTTTTGAGTGCATGGACCACAGCTTCAGCTCTAGATCATGTGTGGATAGTTTTCCTCATGTGGGTGTAATTGCCATGAAGCATAGGCAATTACCTGACGATCTTGCATGAGTATGCAACCTAGTCCTTGTCGCGAGGCGTCGCAATAGATAGTAAAGTCCTTGGTGAAATCTGGTGGTACCAGTACGGGAGCAGATGTCAGGCGTCTTTTCAGTTCCTGAAAGCTGAACTCGCACTGTGGGGTCCACTCGAACTTTTTATCTTTCTTGAGGAGTTCAGTTAGAGGTTTAGCAACCTTGGAGAAATTCTCGACGAAGCGGCGGCAATAGCTCGCTAAGCCAAGGAAGCTCCGAACTTGCTTGACTGTCTCAGGTGGAGTCCAATCAAGGACGGCTTGAACTTTCTAGGGATTGACAGCAATACCCTTACCAAAGATTACATGGCCTACATAGGTTACTTCTGGCAACCAAAATTCACACTTGGAGAATTTGGCATAAAGGCGATGCTCTCGAAGTTTCATCAATACCAGCTTTAGATGTTCGGCATGTTCCTCTTCATTCTTGGAGTAGCTGAGTATGTCATCGAGATAAACTACGACGAATTTATCCAAATACTCCATGAAGACCGAGTTCATTAACCGAGAGAAGGTGGCTGGGGCATTGGTTAAACTGAAGGACATAACGGTGTACTCGTATTGGCCATAACGGGTGACAAAGACCGTTTTGGGAATGTCCCCATTTCCGATTTTGATTTGATGGTAGCCCAACCTCAAATCCATCTTGGAAAAGATTGAGGATCCAGCGAGCTGGTCATACAGATCGTTGATCCTGGGAAGCGGATACTTGTTCTTGATGGTGACCAAGTTGACACGTCGGTAATCTACAACCATCCGATCCGTTCCATCCTTCTTCTTGACAAAGAGGACGGGGCAAGCCGAAGGAGAGGAACTAGGACGGATGAAACCCTTTTTCAAGGACTCATTGAGTTGGTTCTTCAGCTCGGATAGTTCTAAGGGTGCCATCTTATAGGGTCTCCTAGAAATTGGAACGGTTCCTGGAACAAGGTCTATCACGAACTCGACATCCCTGTCAGGTGGAACACCTGGCAGTTCTTTGGGAAAGACATCTGGGAAGTCCCGGACTACTGGAACATCCTTCCGGGTCTGGAAGGGGGTTGGCATTTAGGGAGTAAAGCTAGCGCTAGGCCACTCGAGTTAAGACAATGACTGTCTTGCCCGATGGATGAGTAAGTTGAACGGTTCTAGTGGCACACTCAATCTTAGCATAATGAGCTGACATCCAGTCCATACCCAAGATGATGTTTATGTCCGAGGACATGAGAGCTATTAAGGATGCAAGGAAGACAAGTCTATCGACAAGAATTTCATTCCCATGGCTTACTCTAGAAGTTTGCCATTTGGAACCCGGAGTTTGAATTACCATGGAAGTGGGCATGTCACAGAATGTCGTGTTGTGCAATCAAGCATAATTCTCGGATATGAATGAATGAGATGCTTCAGTATCGAAAAGAACAGATGTCGGATGGCAGTTAACAAGGAGCGTACCAAGAATGACGTTAGGATCCTCGTGAGCCTCCTCGGCTGAGACATAGTTGACATGGCCACGTGAAGTGGTGACCGGCTTGGCGTAGAATGTCTTTCTCGCTGGCTTACCACGGCCAACGGACTTTCCAGATTGATTGGGGTTGTTGTTCTGGGGACACTCTCGGCTATAGTGACCCGGCTCTCCACACTTGAAACACGTCACCACATTGGGACGTGGAGCAGCATTAGCAGCGAGGCCACCATAGGGCTTGGATGGTGCAAACTGCTGGTTGGGACGAGGCGCCTCAAAGGATGGCCTCGGAATGAACCTGGGTGGCAGTGCCGTGCTTGGAATTCACACCCGGCGCTTCTGAGATCCAGAGCCGGATGAAGAGCCAAAATCACGAGAGTGCTTGTGTGAAGCGTCATAGTCAGACTGGCCTGACTCAGCACTGATGGCTTTATTGAGCAACTTCTGAAAGGAAGTGCACTCGTGCATACGAAGATCGCGGTGAAGCTCAGGGCTAAGTCCCTTGCGGAACCTTGCCTGCTTCTTAGCGTCGGTAGATACTTCTTCAGGAGCATATCGTGCCAGATTCCCAAATTCACGACTATATGCATCCACAGTCAGTCTTCCTTGGGTGAAATTGCAGAACTCCTCCCTCTTGCGATCCATGAGACCTTCCGGAATGTGATGCTCACGGGAAGCCTCACTGAATTCAGCCCAAGTAGTGATTTGGCCGACCGGGCGCATAGCTGCAAAGTTTTCCCACCAAAGACTAGCAGGGCCTTCGAGGTGATAGGCAGCATAAGTAACCTTGTCAGCTTCGGCTACGTTGGCAGAACGTAGCTTGTGGGTGATGCTGCGAAGCCAGTCATCCGCGTCGAGGTGCTCGACGGAATGGGTAAACTTCGGTGGGTATAGTTTGATGAAGTCATTGATTGACACCAACTCATTTTGCTGATGGCGTGCAGTGTTCTGCTCAATCCGCTCTAGTAGATGGTTAGTCTCACGCTTGTTTCTTTCCGCCTCCAGCATCACTTCGGCTAGAGAAGGCGGGTGAGGCAGATTTCCACCCCTAGCTGCACTGGCTTCCCCCTGCTTTGGGGCAGCAAGGTTGCTATGGGTGTTGATCATCCTAGGAGGAAACAAGACAACGGTTTAGATAAGGATCGCACAAACTTAGCAAGGAAGTGCAGAATGTAATGGATAACATGGAATGCTAAGATGTTCATTGCACGACATGGTAATATAGAAACTGCCATATATATACCATTGGTCATACACACCGTACATAGTTTAGTACAAGCCCAGGCTAGAGTACAACTACAGTGAAAGACATTACATCTCATCGGAGGCATTCCAAGCTCCTATACATTATTTGTCTACACCTCCGGAATTGATTACTCCTAAGTCATATTCCACATGTCACGTAGGACAGTGGAGATACAACTACTACCATACTAGTGAAACTACTACTAGCTCAGATGGCTCCGTAGTAATCCTCATAGAAGTCACCACCAAAACCTGGAAGTGGAACATGATCATCTGGGAACAGATGGTCCCGCGGAGCCTGTGGACCAAAGGGGCTCGGATGTGACCTTGGTCCCACAGGTGGTGGCAGACGGGGACCACGAGGTGGGGTGATGCCTCCCACATCATGCCACTCCATACAATCCGGCAATCCAGATCGTACAGGGTACAGATCCCTCAGATCCATGTATCCTACCTGTACCGCCGGTGCAAACCGAGTCAATGTGGCCCAATGATCAGCACGAGAGTTAAAAATCTCAATACGCAAGGCCCGATTTTCACGGTCCTTATCCTCGAGCATGTCAACAGTGGTGCGAAGTAGTGACTCCTCATGTGTGGGGTCAGCATAGATAGCCTGGAGATACCCTTGCGCTCCCGGAAGTGAAGCTGGCATGTAACGGAAGTCGGTGTCCCGAAGGAGGCCAGTCCGGACTCGCATGATGGTCATCATGGAATAGGCAGTATCCTGCACAGCCATCTCAACAGTAACCCGGAGTCCATAGGAACAGTGAAGGGGCTCAGTGGCTCCAGGATAAGAGGGATATATCCTGACGGTACAGAGGTACTGGCTCTGCTTGAAATCTCGGAATTGCTCTTCGACAGTGTATTCGGGATACCAACGGTAACCCGTCTCGGTCATTACCCGGACTAACATAGCAGTATGACCGGGCACATCAAGGCACCGAGTCAGGCGAACCACTTGGTTTTGAGCACGAGTGGCCATCTGAAAGCACAACCACAGTGCAAAGGCATTAGAATTTCTAGGGAAAATTGGACAGCATAACAGCTGTAAAATGCTCAGAAAAGGATTTGAGACATCCACAACAGTTTGCAATACCACTCAATCATCATATCAAGGTTCTGATTCAACTAACAACATACTAAAAGTAGTAGAAACTGTACTGAGGCTTGTAACAGCAATCCTATAAGCTACTATAGATTAGTAACACATGAACCTGATAGAAGGAGAGAGCCTAGTCTTGAACCCACGTGGAATAAGAAGATAATGACTGAGATCAGAGGGCATCAGGTAAAGGAGTAAAAGAGCCTTACGTTCCCTCCCACAATCAATTCCCCTACATATAACTAAAGCATTTCTAGACTCGACATCGACCAGTTTGGCTCAACGAACCTACATGCAGTCCGGCTCTGATGCCAACGCTATCAGGACCCCGATTCCATGTCACATCGATCTAGCCGGTAACACCTCATAACACATTGCGGCCTCACGCACGGTATCCCCACGGGTGTCGCCTTACCATGGCCCGGGACCGTTTGCACCTTTTGGCTCATGTATATGATAGTGTCGCTAGCATCCATATGACATAGAACCTGGCCCGACATGGCTAGTCGTGAACCCAAAGCGGCGCAGACCTATGGAGACAGGCATACATGAATCACGTCGAGCATGTCGGTCATCAGCGAGTGAATCCGGGCTGTAGCACTGGGCTAACAGGACTCCGGGGAACCCGGGCTGTAGCAGGCTAGGCAGGACTCTGGATGTCACCGCGTGACATTTCCCCGAAGGGACAGACATAGGAACGAAGTGAAACACATGCCGGCCAGTCAAGTGTCCTCAGCAGTAGAGCTGGGCTAGCAGGACTCCGGTGAACCGGGCTGTAGCGGACTACTATGGCTCGAGGAACACTAGACTACATTTCCCCATTAGAAAGTCTGCCAAGGATAAACAACTAGATTGTCAGATCCCACTCATACCAAGCATTTCAATCATACACACAATATGCCCGATATGAGTACATACAACATGGCATCACAACAAAAATCTACAACTCAAGTACTTTATTTAAAGGCTCCAGAGAGCCATACATAACATGTTCGTACAGGTAGGGGTCACATGACCCGACACTCAAGTCATACAAGCATACAAGCACATGCGGAAGTAAATAGTCTGAGTACAGGCACTAGAAAGCAAGAAGGCTTCTCGAAGCCTGTCTATTTACATAGGGCCCTCCATGGCCAGGATCACCACCTGGGTGGCTAGTCACTCGTCGACATCAAGTTCTACATAAAACCCATCGGAGGGGGCGGTGTTGTCGTCTGAAAATAGTAATTAAGCAAACATGAGTACAAAGGTACTCAGCAAGTCTTACATCAGATCCTAATATACATGCACATTCTCAAGAAGGTGGTGGGGTTATTGCAGCAAGCCAGCTTTGACTCTTGGCTAAACTATCCTACGGAACTCCACTTGTAAAAATAGTTTTCGCACACGAGTCCACTACTCACCAACATAATACTCCACCGGGGATCCTCCCTCGGCATCCTACGAGAGGGCCATCCTTGGTACTCACACTTATCTTGAGTCTTTTAGTAGTAACCGTTAACTTGTCTATGAACTATATAGGCAACCAAGTACTCCTTTACCATGGACGCGGCTATTCGAATAGTTTCATACCCTGCAGGGGTGTACTTTGTCACACATGTTTCCACCACTTAGTGTCTTCACACGACATGTGCTCGGCAGACTTCAAGCGAAAGCCGATGTGGGTGTAGACCACGACCTGACTAACCTCACAGGTCTCTAGTCCAGGTTTGTCACCTATTCAGGTTCAATCCGCAAGGAGATCCGGCCGGGGTGTCCTCAACGGTCCCAAACGATGTGTGCCGGGTTCCCGAGACACCAAACGGGCGACTCGGTACAACGTGCCACGGTGTATCTACCGCATCATAGCCCACCCCTAGGGTCAGCGCTACACACGGCCGCCAACACATAACCTACAAACAACAGAAACTAGTTGCAACTCCTGGACAGAGGACAAGAGGGGTCCGTAAGTCGAGCGGGGTCATATTTCAGGGCCCAATGTGTGGTAGTAGTTGAATCTTCAATCACGCATACAGATCTCAGTTCTTATGGACGGCCTCAATGAAACAACCCACCATGTACTCCTACATGGCCTCTCATCGATACCTTTACCAAAACATGTTCAACACATCCCTCACATTACCGACATAGTCATTTCACTCTAGCCCATCACCCAGATGAGCTAGACCTGACACAACTCTAAGCATAGCAGGCATAGCAAGGTAGGAATCACATACATGGCTCAATCAACTCCTACACATGCTATTGGGTTTCATCTAGTTACTGTGGCAATGACAGGTCATGCAGAGGATAAGGGTGAAACTACCGTAGCACTCAGCAGTTTGAATCGCGTTGTCTTAATGTAGTAAACAAGAGAAGAAGCGAGAACATGGGTTTGTATCGGGATGATCAATGGGTTGCTTGCCTGATGTAGTGGTAGTAGGGTACTGCCCTTCAGATGGATACTCAGGGTTATCCTCGGAGGCAGAACCTACCACGAAAAGCACACCGAACATAATCAACACATGACAATATGCAACAATATGATGCATGCTATGACATGGCAAGATGAATGTGTCTTGGCCTAATGCAAGCTAAAACAGAAGGGGATGAACTCATTTGAATCAAAGGTTCAAATGTTAGCTCATTTAATATAGCCTTATTAGTGCATTACCTTATTCTTCTTAAACAACAAGGTTAACTTGTTTTGTCATGCATGAGGCTATTACAGATGGATAGATTGAATTTTTCTGATCATTTTTCATATATAACTTGTTTGATTTGGAGCTATGGTTGATTTTCTATGATTTTTAGAAGTTTTGGCTATTTTTTGGATTTTCCTATATAAGAATATTTCCAGCGGTCAACTGGGTCGGCCAGGTCAAACCTAACTGGTGGGCCCTGTCTGTTAGTGTCACAACTAATTAACAAAATTATGTTAGTGCTAATTAACTGTTAGTGGGGCCTGGGCCCACATGTCAGTGACTAAACTATTAAATTTAGTTAAAACTAATCCTAAACTAGTTAGCAGGCCGGCCCCACATGTCATAGACTCAGGAGGGGAGTCAACCTGGGCCCACACGGGGTCAAACAGAGTCAAACTCGCCGGCGTCTAGCCGCCGGCGAGGCCAGACGTGGTGGAGGGCTCGGGTTTTGCGCTCCGGCGACCAAAAGGACGGCGGAGACCATCTACGTGTTGCGGGGAGTGAGCCGCGTCGAGTGGTGGCAGTAGCCGGAGCTGGGGTGGCCGGAAACATCGCCGGCGTCGACCTTGGCGGCGGCCGGAGCTCGGGTGAGGTTGAACTAGTCGTTTGCAGGTACGGCGAGGGGCGTGCGGGGGTGCTACGGGCTCCTGCGAGTGCGTGGAAGACGAAGGCGTGCTCGGTGGCGTCCCAACGTGGCTGTGGCCACGACGGCGACGTGCAGTGGCGGCGGCGAGCTTCGGCTTCAATGGCCGGGGTGGTTAGAGGACGCGGACGAGCACGGGGGGAGGGGGAAACGGTGGCGGAGCTCATAGCGTTTGCAGGGGAGCGAACGGTGAGCTCGAGGAAGGGCTGGAGCGAGCGGGGCGGCGAGGTGGATCTCCGGCGACCGAGGTTGAAGACGAGCTCGGTGCAGCGTGTCCGGTGTGAGCGAGCGCTCGGGGATGGGTCGAGGCGAAGCAGTGGACGACGGCGGAGCTTCTTGGCACCGCGAGGCTGCAAGTGGACGGCGGTGGCTGCGGTGAAGCTTGTCGACGGCGACGGCTGCGCTCGGCAGGGAGAGGGGGAGAGGCCATGGGGAGAGTGGGGAGAAAGAGAGGGAGACGTGGGGGTCGGCGTGGCACTTGTAGACGCCTCTAGGGCGTCGGCGGAAGCATGAGGTGGCCGGCGTGTGGCCACGGGCGCCGGCCACGCGCTCCTCGTCCTCCTGGCGAGAGGAGGAGGACGACTGGCAAGTGCCAGTGGACTGGGCCGAGCCGGTGGGCTGCGCCAGGTGAGTTACTTCTCTTTCTCCTTTTCTTTTTTTATTTATTCTATTATTTCTGTAACTTCAGGGCTTTATTAAAAATGCCAGGGCATTTCGATAAATCATAAAATTAATCATGGCTACTTCTTAGAATATATCCAACAGCAAACATTTTAGTTTATGATTATTTGAGAATTTAAAATATTTTATAGCATTTAAATGCCCAAATGCAAATACTATAAGGGTTAATCCAATGACCTTAGATGTCCTAGAAAATTGTGCACCATTTTTGTGAAAGGTTTTAACGCAAAACAAAAAGGGTGAGCTTTTTAGAAGGGCATTTTAGGTTCATTGAAAAAGTTTTTAGTAAACCCTAGTTGTTCCAGGGGGGTGCTGTGGGTTCTGTTATCCCCATTTCAAATATAAGAGAAAATTAAACATGATGCACACTCTAATGCTTGAACTAGCTAGTGTGTGACATTCAACCAAAGTAATTATATCAGGATCAACAGAGAATTCATAATCCTTATCAGGAACACAAATAGGTGAAGTAGCAAAAGCGGGGTCAGGTCTCATTTTATCTCTAAGTTATTCTTTGTTACATTTAATTAATAACCTCTTAAGCTCATATCTATCTTTGCAAGCTAAAATAGCGGCAGAAGATTCCATATCAAAAAGATAACCCTCAGGAATAACAGGCATATTTTCATCATCACTATCATCATCGTATACAGATTCAATAATTTCTTTTTCTCTAGCCCTAGCAATTTTTCATCAAGAAATTCACTAAGGGGCATAGTAGTATCAGGCATAGAAGCAGTTTCATCATAAGTATCATGCATAGCAGAAGTGGCATCATCAATAACATGTGACATATTAGAACGAATAACAGAAGCAGGTGTAGGTGTCACAAACTTACTCATAATAGAAGGTGAATCAAGTGCAGAGCTAGATGTCAGTTCCTTACCTCCCCTCGTAGTTGAGGGATAGATCTTGGTTTTTGGATCTCTTGAGTCCTTCATAGTGTCCACCAGATATAAATCGCAAGTGACTCAAAGAATAGAGCTATGCTCCCCGGCAATGGCGCCAGAAATTAGTCTTGATAACCCACAAGTATAGGGGATCGCAACAGCTTTCGAGGGTAGAGTATTCAACCCAAATTTGTTGATTCGACACAAGGGGAGCCAAAGAATATTCTCATGTATTAGCAGCTGAGTTGTCAATTCAACCACACCTGGAAACTTAGTATCTGCAACAAAGTGTTTAGTAGCAAAGTAATATGATTGTGGTGGTAGCGGCAACAAAAGTAAGGACAACAAAAGTGATGTTTTTGGTATTTTGTAGTGATTGTAACAATAGCAGCGGAAAAGTAAATAAGCGAGAACCAGTATATGGAAAACTTGTAGGCACCGGATCAGTGATGGATAATTATGCCGGATGCGGTTCATCATGTAACAGTCATAACATATGGTGAAACAGAACTAGCTCCAATTCATCAATATAATGTAGGCATGTATTTCGTATATAGTCATACGTGCTTATGGAAAAGAACTTGCATGACATCTTTTGTCCTACCCTCCCGTGGCAGCGGGGTCCTATTGGAAACTAAGGGATATTAAGGCCTCCTTTTAATAGAGAAACGAAACAAAGCATTAGCACATAGTGAATACATGAACTCTTCAAACTATGGTCATCACCGGGAGTGGTACCGATTGTTGTCACTTCGGGATTGCCGGATCATAACACATAGTTGGTGACAATAGACTTGAAAGATAGAATCAAGAACTCACATATATTCACGAAAACATAATAGGTTCAGATCTGAAATCATGGCACTCGGGCCCTAGTGACAAGCATTAAGCATAGCAAAGTCATAGCAACATCAATCTCAGAACATAATGGATACTAGGGATCAAACCCTAACAAAACTAACTCGATTACATGATAAATCTCATCCAACCCATCACCGTCCAGCAAGCCTACAATGCAATTACTCACGCACGGCGACGAATCCCCCTCTCCGGAGCCCCAAACGGACTCCAGATCAGCCCTGCCGAGAGGTTTTAGGGCTTGGCGGCGGCTCCGTATCGTAAAACGCGATGATTTCTTCTCTTTGATTTTTTTCTCATCGAAACTCAATATATGGAGGTGGAGTTGGAGTCGGAGACGCAACAGGGGGCCCACGAGGTAGGGGGCGCGCCCTAGGGGGGGCACCCTCGTGAGAAGGGTGTGGGCCCCCTGGTCTTCATCTTTGGCGAGGATTTTTTATTGTTTTTTTCTAAGATGTTCCGTGGAGTTTCAGGTCATTCTGAGAATATTTGTTTTCTGCACATAAAACAACACCATGGTAATTCTGCTGAAAATAGCGTCAGTCCGGGTTAGTTCCATTCAAATCATACAAAATAGAGTCCAAAACAAGGGCAAAAGTGTTTGGAAAAGTAGATACGACGGAGACGTATCACGCCACCACCTAAGTCGCTGCCAGGTCCGTGGTTACCATCGAATATGTTAGAATTATTAAAAGACTTCATGATCGTATAGTCTTTCCACGGATGGGTAGCTGGCTTCTCCCGGGTGTCGTGTCTTGGACAAGGTTCGTTTAGCAGCAGCTCAAGGGTGGGACCTGACCCGCCAGAACGAGGAGGTGGCCTCCCCTTGAGTCGTTGATTGTTGCCTTGTGCGCTGGCGTTAGCCACAAACTCCAGACTACCATCATCCTTATGTTTATTACCTCCTTGATTCGCCGGGTTGTGCTGGTGACCTTTGCCATTGCCGTTCTCCTTCCCCTTCCCTGTCTTCTCTTCATCAGACGCGGGATCCTTGCGACTGTCAGAATCGGCGTACTTGACGAGAGCTGCCATCAGCTGTCCCATGTCATTACATTCACGCTTGAGCCACCCTAGTTTCTATTTAAGAGGTTCAAACGGCAATTTTTCTCCAACATTAAGACCGCGGAGCCGGCATCCATCTTATCAGATGAATGTATTATTTCCTTGACCGGGCGCAACTGATGCTTTGTGGATTCGCCTTCCTCTTGCTTGCAGTTAGTCAGGTCCATGATCAACATGGGCTGTTTACATGTATATTTGAAGTTCTGAATGAACCGGGCCTTTAACTCCGCCCATGAGCCGATGGAGTTGGGTGGCAGCCCCTTTAACCAAGTACGAGTTGTTCCATCCAACATCATGGTGAAGTATTTGGCCATTGCTGCGTCACTGACCTCTAATAACTCCATGGCCATCTCGTAACTTTCAATCCACGCTCCGTGTTGCAGGTCGGCTATATAATTGGGCACCTTACGAGGCCCGTTAAAATCCTTTGACAAATGCTCATAATGCAGAGCCGACACAAGACAAGGGACACCTCCTGTCTTGGTGGCCACTCCAGCCTCAATAGAGGTCGCTGGATAAACCAGGAAAGCTTGATGAGCCACCTGCTCAACCGCCTGCTGAATCGCCCGTTCAACCTCTTGACGGATCCTCTCCTGGTCCACCAAGTTAAGGGCTCCGCCCAGGATCGGGTCACGCCCGCGTGGTTGGTTACGGCGCTGGGTGTTGCTCGACATGGCCGCTGAGTCCGTATGCCTGCTATAGCTTCGGCGCCGGCTCGATCGAGGGGTTGAATGGATTCTATCCCGACTGTAAGAGTACGCATTCAGCTATGCCAGAGCTGTCTGAAGAAGTTCTCTGACCCTTCGTGTTTGAATTACCATCGGAGAGTCACCTTCCATTGGGAGAGCCGCCAAACGAGCCGATGCAGCGATTAAATTCTCTAAAGGGTTAGAGAAGTGACCCAGTGGTATTGGTGTGTAGTGAGGCGGAGTAGTATTCACACGTGGCGGCTCCATGGCCGCGGTTGAACCGGCGCCCCAGGCCCGGGTGTTGTGATCCGGTTTGCTTCCGGCGGGTTAGTGGGACCAGCCCCGGGTGTGTGAAAAAGGTTCCTGGGATCGTAAGTCAGAGGTAGACGTGATTGAGCCTTCTGGTGCCTTCTCCTCCTGACCTTGTTTGACGCGTTCAGATCCACCGAGAGCCAGAAAGTCTCCGCTTGAAGCTGCTGAGCACGTGCATCCAGAGCCGCTCGTTCTGCGGCCATCCTGACATCTTCCGCTGCTAAATTTTCCTTGGCCAGTGCTACCTCTCCGTGTAGCTATGCTACCTCTGCGTCATGCTGAGCCTTACCCGCCAGCTCAACCATAGGAGTCAACAGGACCGTCATCCTATCCTTGAGGTCCATTAATACCTGAGTCAGGGGGCGCACGAGGTCTCCTGACCCGGCCACTGCTGACCTGGTGGTTATTGCTGCCGCAGCCGTAGAATTTTGACCAGGTTGAGCGCCAGCCATGAAGACTCCGGCTCGATTCGGCGGCTCAGTGGGGTCCGAAATACTGCTGCCATCGGAACAACCCCCAAGCCCGCCATCTTGTAACTGATACAAAGAATCTGTTTCAGCTATGAACGACTCACCGTCAGAGCAAACGGCTGTCTCACCTCCGTCTTCCGATCCTTTAGAAAGTTCCCCTCCATGGATGCAACCCACGAAGGCACGCCTTATGGCGGGTTGAGGCCGGCCAGATCTAGCGCGCTGAGCCATCTCGACGAGGTCGGTGCAGATGTCCTACTCAGGGCCCTACTCACCAATCCGGCCGATGAAGACGTGGATTCTGCCGAAGGGGACCCGATATCCGTATTCAATTGAGCTGGCATCAGGGTCCTAGCCTTCATCGTCGATGTAGAGCCTGCCGCGACGACTCTTGGTCATCCGGCCCACAGTGTATCCCATGAGCCCTTCGAAGTTGCCCTTCAAGAACTCAAATCCACCGTGCGCCAGCCCCACGGTGGGCGCCAACTGTCGTGGAATTGTCACAACATATGTCCTAGTGAAAGGACATAGTTGTGGAGCCATCGCAACTAGGAAGCTTAAAGGGGTTGATCGGGACAAAGGACACGAGAGGTTTATACTGGTTCGGCCCCTTACCGTCAAGGTGAAGCGTAGTCCAGTTGATGTGGTATTGTTAGGTTTCGTTGACCAGGGAGCGAATACGCTATGCCTGGCTCGCGATTTGATGTTACTTGCCCTAAGCCGCTGCCGGGTCATCCCCTTATATACACGTGTGGACGCCTGGCGGCCTACAGAGTCCCGGTCGGATCATACAACGTGTCTGGCTCGGTGACTTCCTTTACATGCCTTTCTTTACAAGTCTTAACTATACATGGCGGTTTACAATTACAGGCCTTAAGCCGCCTTTGTCTTGGGCCTACTACAAGTTTTATAATAACCCATCGCCTTGTATATTCGCTGGACTTCTTTTAATGACCCGCCAGGAAGATTGACCCGGCCCCTCTTGGGCGGGTCATACCTGGTAGTCATATTCCCAATAGGATCGGTTGTTCATATTTGCAACTCTATGCAGGGGCTAGTAAGAACTAGCCGTGTGGCACGAGGGGAGATTGACATCAGGGTCGACAACAAAGCAAGAGTTGCTGCGTTGGACGTCGGCACGATGCAGCTCCAGCTTCCTTCTAGATTTATTTTGGAATTGAATAATTGTTATTACATTCCTGCACTTACTCGGAACATTATTTCTGCCCCATGCTTGATAAGTAAGAGTTATGAATTCAATTTAAAGGATAATGGTTGTTCGTTTTATTTGAATGGTATGTTCCACGGCTATGCACCCATTGTTGATGGGTTATTTATATTGAATCTGGAACAGGAACCGGTGTATAAAGTGAATGTCAAGAGGCATAAGCCTAATGAGATAAATCCGACATACTTCTGGCATTGCCGGCTTGGACACATTAGTCTGAAATGCATGAAGAATCTCCGTGATGATGGGCTCCTAACTTCGTCTGACTTTGGGTCGTTCAAGACATGTGAATCATGCTTTCTCAACAAGATGACTAAGTCTCCTTTTGCAAAGAGTTGCGAGAGGGCGTCCGAGCTATTGGAACTTATACATAGTGATGTGTGTGGTCCAATGAGCACAACCGCCAGAGGTGGCTATCAATACTTCGTGACTTTTACCGACGACTTGAGTAGATATGGATATATCTATTTGATGAGGCGCAAATCAGAAACTTTTGAAAAGTTCAAAGAGCTTCAGAACGAGGTTGAGAATCATCTCGGCAAGACTATAAAGTTTCTATGATCTGATCGTGGAGGTGAGTACATGAGCCAGGAGTTTGATGATAATCTGAAAAGCCGAGGTATAGTACCTCAGCTCACACCTCCGGGTACGCCACAGAGAAATGGCGTGTCGGAACGGAGGAATAGGACCTTGTTGGACATCGTCCGGTCAATGATGAGCAAACCGGATTTAGCCTTGTCATTCTGGGGATACGCTCTAGAAACTGCGGCTTTCACACTTAACAGGGTACCGTCAAAATCCGTAGACAAGACACCACATGAGATGTGGACTGGGAAGAGTCCTAGTTTGTCTTTTCTAAAGATTTGGGGTTGTGAAGCATTTGTCAAGAAACCTATGTCAGACAAGCTTACACCCATGTCGGATAAATGCATATTCGTGGGATAAAAGAGGGAAACCTTGGGATATAGCTTCTACAACCGGTAAGAGCACAAAGTGTTTGTTGCTGGGAATGGGGTTTTCCTTGAGAAAGAGTTTCTTAGTCGGGAGGCCAATGGTAGGATGGTCCGACTCGAAGAAATTCGAGGACCACTCGGGGACGGCTCGGCTGGTGATGAGATCATACCTGAGTAAGTCAGGGAACCCGTAGTGGAAGCGGCACCAGAACCACGAAGGTCGGAAAAATTGCACAGAGTGCGTGATGTATTGTTGCTAGAAAGTGACGAGCCGGCCACATATGCGGAAGCGATGGTGAGCCCAGACTCCGAGGAATGGCCGGAAGCCATGAGATCCGAGTTAAAGTCCATGGATGAGAATCAAGTCTGGGACTTGGGTGATCCGCCGCCTGGGGTAACAGCCATTGGTTGCAAATGGATATTTAAGAAGAAAACCGATGTGGATGGAAATGTTCAGATCCACAAAGCTCGGCTTGTCGCTAAGGGTTATGGACAAGTTCAAGGAATTAACTACGACGAGACTTACTCGCTGGTAGCGATGCTGAAGTCAGTGAGGATCGTACTAGCTATAGCTGCATATTTCGATTACGAGATATGGCGGATGGATGTCAAGATGGCTTTACTTCACGGAAATTTAACCGAGGACGTGTATATGATACAACCGAAGGGTTTTGTCGATCCGACTAGCACTAGTAAGGTATGCAAGCTCAAGAGATCCATTTATGGGTTGAGGCAAGCATCTCGGAGCTGGAACATTCGTTTTGACGAGGTCGTCACTGGTTTCGGCTTCATCAAAGGCAAAGAGGACTCTTGTTTATTCAAGTATTTAAATGGGAGCTCGATAGTGTTTTTGATCTT
Organism: Triticum dicoccoides; assembly: GCF_002162155.2. Classification (NCBI taxonomy): domain Eukaryota; kingdom Viridiplantae; phylum Streptophyta; class Magnoliopsida; order Poales; family Poaceae; genus Triticum; species Triticum dicoccoides. The sequence goes on from NC_041382.1 coordinate 249,549,409, forward strand.
GTATGTGGATGACATACTACTAATTGCAAATGATAATTCGATGCTGAACTCGGTCAAGGAGTCATTGAATGGCAAGTTTTCGATGAAGGACCTTGGTGACGCAATGCACATTTTAGGCATTAAGATCTATAGAGATAGATCAAGGAGGCCGCTCGTCTTAAGCCAGAGCATGTACATAGATAAAGTGTTGAAGCGGTTCGACATGAGTGAGGCAAAGAAAGGGTTCTTGCCACTCTCACATGGTATAAGGCTAAGCGAGACTCAGAGTCCTTCGACATCTGATGAGTGAAGCAGGATGAGTAGGATTTCGTATGCCTCGGGAATCAGATCCATCAAGTATGCCATGATATGTACACGGCCCGATGTTGCTTTTGCAATAAGCCTAACAAGTAGATACCAGACAAACCCAGGTGAGAGTCACTGGGCAGTGGTAAAGACTATTTTGAAGTACCTGAAAAGGACTAAACCCAGGTGAGAGTCACTGGGCAGGTGAGAGTCATTGAATGGCAAGTTTCCAAGTTTATGGAGGTGAGGAAGAGCTCGTCGTAAGGGGTTACGCCGATGCTAGTTTCCAAACTGACATAGATGATTGTTGATCTCAGTCCGGATTCGTGTACATCATGAACGGAGGAGCAGAGAGCTGGATGAGTTCCAAGCAAGATACGGTGGCTGATACTACTAAAGAAGCCGAATACACTGTGGCTTGTGAAGCTGCAAAGGAAGGTGTTTGGATCCGGAACTTTCTGGATGATCTTGGTATTTTCTCAGCCTCGGTAAAACCGTTGGACCATTATTGTGATAATTCTGGTGTCATCGCACAAGCCAAGGAGCCGAGGAATCACCACAAGGTTAGACACATAGATCGGAAATATCACCTGATACGAAAGATCGTAAAGAGTGGCGATGTAGAGTTATGCAAAACTCACACGGATGCAAATGTTGCGAATTCGTTGACTAAGCCGCTTCCACAACCCAAGCATGAGGGGCACGTTACAGCTATGGGCATTCGATGTCTATTTGATTGACTCTACTGCAAGTGGGAGACTGTTGGAGATATGCCCTAGAGGCAATCATGTATGATGATATTTCCTATGTGTTTATGAATAAAGATAGTCCTTGGACATTATCAATGATGTGTATCAGCAAGTACGTGGGTTGTTTGTGGGACTTTGCATTGTATGATGACTGTCCTAAAAGCTCCCTAGTCGAAAGGGATGTGTGGACGCGCAGCCAACTAGACTAGCATATGACACGCTCGATGGCTTGGTCTCACTAGCCATGGAGCATTGGATGCTAACCGGATAATATGGACTTGGAAGGATCTGGTCGGATTCGACGTAGTTGGATCCGAGTCGAGATAAGGTCCGAGTTGGATAGACCCAACTATGACACGTAGCGATATGTCATCTATGAGTCTGTAGTACAACATTTGTTCTATGTCCTAAGACCTGAGTTGACGCATGTACTCGGGATGGTGACAGACTTGCTTTGGGCCGACCAAACGCTACTCCGTTACTGGGTAGTTATAAAGGTAGGTTTCGGTTTGTCTAGACTGAGGGAGTCCTGGATTAGGGGGTGTTCGGGTAGCCGGACTATACCTTCAGCCAGACTCCAGGACTATGAAGATACAAGATTGAAGACTTCATCCCGTGTCCGGATGGGACATTCCTTGGTGTGGAAGGCAAGATTGGCGATGCGGATATTCAAGATCTCCTACCATTGTAACCGACTTTGTGTAACCCTAACCCTCTCCGGTGTCTATATAAACCAGAGGGTTTTAGTCCATAGGACAACTTCATCATACAACAATCATACCATAGGCTAGCTTCTAGGGTTTATCCTCCTTGATCTCGTGGTAGATCTACTATTGTACTACCCATATCATCAATATTAATCGAGCAGGACATAGGGTTTTACCTCCATCAAGGGGGCCCGAACCTGGGTAAAACATTGTGTCCCTTGTCTCCTGTTACCTTCCGCCTAGACGCACAGTTCGGGACCCCCTACCCGAGATCCGCCGGTTTGACACCGACACAGACCCATGCTGCGAGACGTGGTCGAGCAAGATGAGATTTGCCCCTCCGATTAGTAGAGATATACTCTGGGCCCCTCGTGTGATCCGACCAGGATAAGCATGGCCATGCGACAAGGATTATCAGATAATCCGGTTTGTGGTCGGCATCACTAGAATGAGAAAATGTCGGGCTAGCACAAGGATGACAGACTCGCCTTGAGCACGACAACATATATCATGTGGAAAAAGGAATGGAAGTATGATGTACAGGTTCGCCTAACCAACTTCATAGTCTGTTTGGTGTTCGACATGCCTTGCTAGAGGCCGCTACCCAATGTGCAGTTCGGAGGTGATCCGAACTGCGACCAAGCCAGCTTGAACTTAAGGGGCCGCGCGCTTAAGGGAAGGAACATACGAGGTCAGATCCAAGGACACTGGTCGGATGTGATCCGAGCTGTATTCGGATTGTGGCCGAGTAGACTTATGGGCTTTAGGGCCGTGCGAGGCCCAAATGTTGAGCCCGCGACAGACGCCCATATAAACTGGAAGTGTCGCACACTCACGGGGTTGATCGCTTCGGTGCTGTCACTAGGGCTTAAATGTGCTGAGAATAGACACCTCCACTCGCCGCCGACTGTGTGATCGGACCTAGCAGTCCGCCGCACGGTGTTACTCCTGCATGCGCAGATATCGTTAGAGGCGGTGCACCTGCGCCGCTCCGGCGAACTTGAACGTGGCATCTGATGACCGGCTGTTTGAGGGAGATCGGACGAGGAGGATACGATCCACGCGGACGCGCTGACCCAACTCTTCTTCCGCTACACGACACTGCGCATGTAGTGGTAACGAATTGTGATCCATCTCCCGTAGCATGTTCTTGGTTGTTCTGCACGTAGGAAATTCTAATTTGTAGTTGACACACCCTACCATAGAACCCAACACTATCATTGTCCTTTCGATAATTAAGAGTGTCGAACCAAACAAGGAGCAGAAGGAAATGACAAGTGGTTTTCAATAAGGTATTCTCTGCAAGCACTGAAATTATCAGTAACAAATAGTTTTGTGATAAGGTAATTCGTAACGGGTAACAAGTAATAAAAGTAAACAAGGTGCGGCAAGGTGGCCCAATCCTTTTTGTAGCAAAGGGCAAGCCTGGACAAACTCTTATATAAAGGAAAGCGCTCCCGAGGGCACTTGGGAATTATCGTCAAGCTAGTTTTCATCTCACATCATTCGCGTTCGTTACTTTGATAATTTGATATGTGAGTGGACAGGTGCTTGGGTACTGCCCATACATGGACAAGTATCCCACTTATGATTAACCCCTCTCGCAAGCGTCTTCAACTACAAAAACATATGGATCCAAATCATCCCCTTACGAAGCAACACATAAACTAGGGTTTAAGCGTCTGTCACTCTAGCAACCAATCATCTACTTATTACTTCCCAATGCCTTCCCCTAGGCCCAAACAATGGTGAAGTGTCATGTAGTCGACGTTCACATAACACCACTAGAGGGAAGAAAACATACATCTCATCAAAATATCGAACGAATACCAAATTCACATGACTAGTTATAGCAAGACTTCTCCCATGTCCTCAGGAACAAATGTAACTGCTCACAAATCAGATTAATGTTCATAATCAGAGGGGTATTAATATGCATAAAGGATCTGAACATATAATCTTCCACCGAATAAACCAACTAGCATCAGCTACAAGGAGTAATCAACACTACTAGCAACCCATAGGTACCAATCTGAGGTTTTGACAAAAAAGATCGGATACAAGAGATGATCTAGGGTTTGAGAGGAGATGGTGTTGGTGAAGATGTTTATGTAGATTGACCCCCTACCGATGAGAGGGTCGCTGGTGATGACGATGGTGACGATTTCCCCCTCCCGGAGGGATGTTTCCCCGACAGAATAGCTCCGCCAGAGCCCTAGATTGGTTCCGCCTCGAGACGGCGGCGCTTCATCCCAAAGCTTTCTTCTTATTTTTTTCTAGGGCAAAAGACACCTTATACCAAAAGATGGGAATCAGGGGCCTGCCAGGTGGCCGACGAGGCAAGGGGGCGTGCCCCCCACCCTCGTGGACGGTGGTTGGCTCCCCTCTGGTGCTTTCTTCACCCAATATTTTTAATATATTCCAAAACTGACTTTCATGGAATTTCATGACTTTTGGAGTTGTGCAGAATAGGTCTCTAATATTTGCTCCTTTTCCAGCCCAGAATTCCAGCTGCCGACATTCTCCCTCTTCATGTAAACCTTGTAAAATAAGAGAGAAAAGGCATAAGTATTGTGACATAATGTGTAATAACAGCCCATAATGCAATAAATATCGATATAAAAGCATGATGCAAAATGGACGTATGGACTCCCCCAAGCTTAGACCTCGCTTGTCCTCAAGCGGAAGCCAATATTGAAAAATATGTCCACATGTTTAGAGATAGAGGTGTCGATAAAATAAAATACGGACACGAGGGCATCATGATCACTCTTAGAACAAAAACAACAAAAACTACAACAACATATATATATAGTCATATGTTTTCTTATGCTAAAGTAACAATCTTATTCACAATGTAAAGTATGAATCAGAAATTTCATTGAAAACTAACATACTATAATCTCAGTCATTGAAGCAATTGCAAATTATCATAACATCGGAGAGAGTCAATATAAGAGCTTTTCGGCAAGTCCACATACTCAACTATCATTTAGTCTTTCACAATTGCTAACACTCACACAATACTTTTGGGCATGAAGTTTTAATCGGACACAAAGAAAGATATGGGCTTATAGTTTTGCCTCCCAACCTTTTACCTCAAGGGTAATGTCAACAATAATAGTTTATGAAAACCCACATCCAATTAGCTATATATATTAGGATCTTTCCAACACACAGTGCGTGCCAAAGGATAAAATGTAAAAAAAGGAAAGGTGAAGATCACCATGACTCTTGTATAAGGTATAGGACAAAAATAAAAGATAGGCCCTTCGCAGAGGGAAGCAGAGGTTGTAATCTGCTTTTATGGTTGGATGCACAAAATCTTAATGCAAAAGAACGTCACTTTATATTGCCACTTATGATAGGGACCTTTATTATGTAGTCTGTCGATTTTATTTCTTCCATATCACAAGTTCGTATAAGGCTTATTTTATACACACTAATAGATCATACATATTTAGAGAGCAATTCTTATTCCTTGCAACAATGAAAACTTACTTGAAGGATCTTACTCAATCCATAGGTAGATATGGTGGACTCTCATGGCAAAACTGGGTTTAAGGATATTTGGAAGCACAAGTAGTATTTCTACTTGGTGCAAAGAATTTGGCTAGCATGAGGGGGAAAGGCAAGCTCAACATGTTGGATGATCCACGACAATATAATTTATTTCGGATATAAGAAAACATAACCCATTATGTTGTCTTCCTCGTCCAACATGAACTTTTTAGCATATCATATTTTAATGAGTGCTCACAATCATAAAAGATGTTCAAGATAGTATATTTATATGTGAAAACCTCTCTTTGTTTATTACTTCCTATTAATTGCAACGATGACCAAAACTATGTTTGTCAACTCTCAATAACTTTTATTCATCATACTCTTTATATGTGAAGTCATTACTCTCCATAAGATCAATATGGTCTCTTTTTTTTCTTTTTATTCTTTCTCTTTTTTCTCAAGATCATAGCAAGATAATCAATTTCAAAATCTCTCCAACCAAGGTAGAGGGTGAGTGGTGGAATTAATTTCTTAGTTTGCACAAATAATTAGTATGCTCGTTTTTCTCAAGAAGTTATGTTTACTGATGCATTAATTACAATGAATGCATGCATGACCACAAAATTTCAATGAACTTCTACATGCATTGGTGAATTTTCTCTTGATACTGCTTGCATCGGGTGATTTAATGCATCTCAAAATCCAAAGATGTAATGGTACTACTAGTAGAATTGAGACTTATAAAATGGAGAAATGATTTTTTAGATCAGCCCTATAAACCGGAAAGGAGGGAGTAGTAAGTAGTACTACCTCCATAGCGTGTACGTACTCTGTAAAATTAGATTTTCCCAAAACTAAGTCGCTCAACCTTTATTTTCTCGTTTCCCTTCCTGCCTCGTTGCCTCGAATGGACTATGTCAACATCCCCTGCCTGCCGCGCGGGAAAAGACCTGCCCTCGCCTTTTTTAGTCCGGGTTTGTATCGATGGATCGCGTGAAGCAGCAAAAACCAAGCCGTGTCTTGTAATCCTCCGTCAACGCTCGCTTTCATGAATTATGTACTTCCTCTCGCCGACATGTGGGACATATAGCAACCGGCTCGATGTGTCATGCACCGAATAACAGTGCAGAACAGCACGGGGACACACCCTATTTGTAGCGCCCAAGTAGTAGTAATGAGCAATGATACGTCAAATCACAATGCCGCACCTTCCGAGATAGATGAAGCAACCATTATTTCACACTTCGCTAAATCTTCTTCGCCACCATCTCGTTCAAGAAAACCATGTATTGCTTCTGCCGTTGTTCTGCCTCTAGAGGGACGCGCATCGCCTCGGTACATCATGACACGTGGGACCGCATGACAGGCCATGCTCCCCCGCCCACCTCTCGGTAAAATCACCTCATTTTTACTACTTCCTCCATATCGGTTTACACGGCATGCATGTCGTTCTAGGTTGAGAATTTAACTAGCTATATATGTGATGAACAATATATGTTTAGAAACTACATCCGCTTAAGTATCCAATGATATACTTTTTGTGACATAGTAACTCATATTTAGTATGACCTAGAACTACATTGTAGCGACCCGACCTCAGATGGTCAAGTCTCTGTGCTTCAGTGCCATCCCTGGATCGGTAATGCTGACACACACAGTACTCGAAGGATTTATAACAGAGTAGCAATCACACACTTATTACATCAAATGTCTCAAGAGAGAACTTATTACAATAATATGGCTTAAGGCCATCTAATACGATAACAACGGAAGGCTTGGAAGATAATGTGAGTCCATCAACTCCAACGGCATAACTGAGCTGCACGGCAACGACCTAAAGAACCTTACTCCTCGTCTAAAAAGTCTGCAACATAATACGTTGCAGCCCGAAATGGGTCAGCACATGGAATATGCTGGCAAAGTAACACAGTAGAGCAAGAACAAAATAATGCTATCACTACATGCATATTTGGCTGCTGGAAAGCTCTATGGTTACAGTTTTGCGAAAAGCCAATTTTTCCCTACAACAAAGGAATAGATTTTAATTTTACTATCATGGTAGTTGATACATCATTGAGAAGGTTCCTCCAACTCAATCCCAATTAAAGTGATTAACAACCCAACAATATTAATTAAACATGATGAGGTACATGTGATAACCCAAGTACTATATACACAAGAATTGTCCGTAACCGGGGACACTGGTAACCATGATTAGATTGTACACTCTGCAGAGGTTTACGCACTTTTCCCCACAAGACTCGATCTCCTCCGTTGGATTTCTCGCACTACATGGTGTTTGAGAAACGGATGACCTAGACACAGTCTTTCAGAAACATTAACTCTCTACTCCGGATAGACCATAACAAACCTACATCCCACTACCTGCTGATCTGCCTCTTCAAGAGCTTCACGTAACTTACTCAATTATGCTAGAGCCCATAATAGCTTGTGGCTGCACACGGAAGTTTCTAGCAAGAATCATCTCAGTTCCCTTTGAGCCTGGGTGGCGGTCCATAGGAAGATCACACGGGTACTCCGGGATTTCCAAAAAATACAGGCAACACTGGGTACTCCAGGTGCCTCAATCCACCCAGTTGTTTGATTAAGTTGCCACCTTAAGTTGAACCATTAATTTAACAATCTCACATCTGTCATGGATTTCACTCAAACCCAAACCACGTCTACGAGCATAGCATAGTAATATAAGCAACACGTAGAGTAACTCCCAAGGGTTTGAGTGTAACAGGGAAATAGGTTCTACCTCATCAAGTACTTCCCAACCCACAAGTTAATGACGTCCTAATCATGCAATGTTTGAGGATTGGAACTAATGCATAACAAATGGGTGATAAAGGGGTATGATCAAAGTGTTACTTGCCTTAATGATGATCTGCGAAACCTAGGGACTCGTAGTAGCACGCTTCGCACTCCGGAGGTTGTATCACAAGCAAACAATAGCATACATAAGTAACAAGCAACGATGCACAAGCAAAACTCAAATAAAAGAGGTTGACCAGAAGTTCAAATTAAGAACTCTGGTTCGCGAAAAGAATCAAATCAAACGGAGCAACGAAACTCAAACGGCGAAAGAAAAAAAACTTCATTTACTAATCTGAAACTAGGTCAAATTTTATAGTAGATAAAACTTGTTTGAGTTGGTTAATCGGAAAGAGGGTTTCGAGATGAAATTCTAGGCGCTTGAATCACCTGATTCCGACTAACGAGCGAAAAGATAAACAGAAACTAAGATCGGATTAGAAATCTCGATTAGAGAAAATCACGGATTAAACCGATAAAAGAAAACTGACGAACAGACTAATGAACGAGTGTTCATTAGCTGTATCTAACGGGCGAAGAACCGTTCGTTAACACGAACGTTTGGACGAACGTCCGCTAACTAGAAGAACCGAGAAAAACCGGTGAATCCGAAAAAAATGGATCTAGGGTTTAAAAAACCCCGAATGGTTTTATAAAAAAACCGGCGGCGGAGTCCGGCGACTACCTCCGGCAAGGCGAGGCAGCAGCGGGGCAGCGGTGCTCGGCGGCGGCGCGGGCTGCGGTGGCGGCAGCAAGCGGCGGCGGCGGCAGCTAGCGCGGGCGGCGACGGCGGTGGCTAGCGCGGGCGGTGGCGGCTGCGGTGGCGTTTGGGGGCGGGGTGGCGGCATATATAAAGGGTGGGCGGGGCGGCTTGGAGGAGGGGTCAAGGCGGCGGCGGCGGTGGCGGAGTCCGGCTCGGACTCCTTGTCCGAGCTGGCGGCGGCGGCGGCCTGGCTCGGCTGGGCCTTAGGCCCAGTCGGGCGCGGGAATTTTTTATTTTTTTTTAAATAATTTCACCGACCGAAATAAAATCCTAGAAAAATAAATAAAAAACTAAAAATGCCAAAATAAATTTTCACCATCTAAATAAAATATTTAGAACGAGATGAACATTTTCTTGGCCCTAAAATGCAGTTGTGAGAACGTGCAATTTTTCTAATGCAAACAAAATTGCAATAAAATCGAAATGGAACAAATATTTGATTTTACTATTTTTCCTCCAATATTTCATTTATTTTGGAGAAGTCATATTATCTCCTCTCTTTTATTTTAATAGGAAATATTTTTGGAGAGAAAAATAATTAAAACCAAAATCCTTGTTTCAAAATTTGATAAAAGAATCAAATATGAAAACCAGGAAATCCCCAACTCTCTCCGAGGGTCCTTGAGTTGCTTAGGATTTCAAGGATTACGGAACGGAAAGCAATAAAACATGATATGCAATGATGATCTAATGTATAACATTCCAAATTGAAAATTTGGGATGTTACAAACCTACCCCCCTTAAGATGAATCTCGCCCTCGAGATTCGGGCTGGCTAGAAAATAGGTGCGGGTGGTCTTTGCGGAGATCATCCTCGTGTTCCCAGGTGGGTTCGTCCTCGGTATGGTGGCTCCACTGAACTTTACAAAACTTGATAACCTTACTTCGGATGATTCTGCTGGCAAACTCAAGAATCTTAACTGGTTTCTCCTGATAAGTCAAATCACTGTCCAACTGAATCGCCTCCAGGGGTACTGTATCTCTTAGCGGTATATCTGCCATCTCAGCATGACACTTCTTCAGCTGTGAAACGTGAAACGCGTCATGAACTCCTGACAGTCCCTCGGGTAACTCCAACTTGTAGGCAACTTCTCCCATCCGTTCCAAAATACGATACGGTCCTACAAATCTCGGGGCTAACTTTCCCTTAACTCCAAAACATTTCACTCCTCGCAAGGGTGATACTCGGAGATATGCTCGATCTCCAATTTCATAGGTTACCTCCTTGCGTTTTGAGTCAGCATAACTCTTCTGCCTGGACTGAGCAATCTTCAGTCTGTCTCGAATCAATTTAACCTTCTCCTCAGACTCCTTGATCAAGTCTGGTCCAAACAACTATCGGTCTCCTACCTCGTCCCACATCAACGATGTTCTGCACCTTCGTCCATACAGGGCTTCAAACGGTGCCATCTTTAAACTGGCTTGATAGCTATTGTTGTAGGAAAACTCTGCGTATGGGAAATTGTCATCCCAACTAGGTCCATAATCTAACGCACAGGCTCTCAACATGTCCTCCAAAATTTGGTTGACTCTCTCTGTTTGTCCATCCGTCTGCGGGTGAAATGTTGTACTAAACTCCAATCTCGTTCCCAGGGTCTGGTGCAACTGGTGCCAAAACTTTGAGGTAAACTATGTTCCTCGATCTGATACAATGGTCCTCGGAACTCCATGCAGACATACTATCCTGGACATATATATCTTGGCCAGCTTTGCACTCGTATAGGTGTTTTTCACTGGGATGAAGTGAGCTACTTTGGTCAAGCGATCAACTACTACCCATATGGAATCGTATCCTGCTTTGGTCCTGGGCAATCCGGTGATAAAGTCCATGCCCAGTTTATCCCACTTCCATTCGGGTGTCGGCATAGGCTGTAACAGTCCTGCTGGCTTCTGATGCTCTGCCTTAACTCTCTGACATACATCGCATATGGCTACAGACTCGGCAATATCCTTCTTCATACCGGTCCACCAGAAACGTTCCTTCAAATCCAAATACATCTTGGTGTTTTTGGGGTGTATCGAGTATGGTGAGTCATGGGCCTCTTGAAGTATTAACTTCCTGATCTTCTGGTTGTTGGGCACATAAACTCGGTCCTCAAACCATAGGGTATCGTGCTCATCTTCACGAAATCCTTTGGCCTTTCCTTTGCCCATCTTCTCCTTTATCTCGGCAATCTCTTTATCATCTTTCCGAGCTTCCCGAATCTTGTCTAGCAATGTCGACTGAACCTCCATTGTGGCAATGAACCTTCTAGGTACAATCTCTAATCGAAGTTCCATGATGTCCTCTGCTAATTCCTTCGGCAATCCCTTACTTTCAAGGATATTCGCATAACTCTTCCGGCTCAAAGCGTCTGCTGCGACATTGGCCTTTCCTGGATGATAGTGTAGTTTCATGTCATAATTCTTTATAAGCTCCAACCATCTCCTCTGTCGAAGGTTCAGTTCCTTCTGGGTGAAAATGTACTTCAAACTCTTATGGTCCGTGTACACATCACAACGGTTTCCAATAAGGTAATGTCTCCAGGTCTTCAATGAATGCACTACGGCTGCTAACTCCAAATCATGCGTGGCATAGTTCAACTCATGAGGTTTTAGTTGTCGTGAGGCATACGAAACAACTCTCCCGTCCTGCATAAGCACACATCCAAGTCCTAAGCGTGAGGCATCACAGTACACTTGGAACTCCTTATGTATATCTGGCAGTGTTAGCACTAGCGCTGTAGTCAAACGTTTCTTCAATTCCTGGAAACTTGCCTCGCAATCTTCTGTCCATTTAAACTTAGTATCCTTCTTCAACAGTTCAGTCATTGGCTTTGCAATCTTGGAAAAATTCTTGATGAATCTCCGGTAGTATCCTGCGAGTCCAAGAAAACTGTGGATCTCGCTAACTGAAACGGGTGCCAACCATTCAGTGACTGACTGAATTTTGCTGGGGTCTACTGCTATACCTTCTCCCGATATAACATGTCCATGGAACCCGACTTCCTTCAACCAAAATTCGCATTTGCTAAACTTAGCATACAACTGGTGTTCCCTGAGTTTCTCAAGAACTAAGCGCAAATGCTCCTTGTGCTCCTCCTCGTTCTTCGAGTATACCATAATATCATCAATAAACACCACAACAAACTTGTCCAAATACTCCATGAACACCTTGTTCATCATGCTCATGAAATAGACAAGGGCGTTAGTCAGTCCAAATGACATGACCGTGTACTCGTATAATCCATATCGTGTTGTGAATGTTGTCTTTGGTATATCCTTCTCTCATATCTTCAACTGATGATACCCCGGTCGCAAATCGATCTTCGAAAACACTTTAGCTCCTTGCAACTGACCAAACAGATCGTTGATCATCGGCAGTGGGTACTTGTTCTTAATCGTCACTTCATTTAATGCTCGATAATCAACAACCATCCCCAGGGATTTATCCTTCTTCTCAACCAAAAGTACTGGGGCTCCCCAAGGTGATGAACTTCTTCGGATGTATCCTTTCTCCAATAATTCCTTGATCTGTTTCTTAATTTCTTCCAGATCATTTGCGGGCATCCGATAGGGTCTCTTGGATATTGGTCTTGTACCTGGCAACAGCTCTATCAAAAACTCAATGTCTCTATCCGGTGGCATGCCTGGTAACTCCTCTGGAAAAACATCAGGGTAATCCTTCACTATAGGCACTTCCTCCTGAACAACTCCCGTAAGGGCATTCACTTGACTCCTCCTAGGCACATGCCTAGATACATAATTAATCCTTTTTCCTTCCGGGGTGGTGAGATAAATCGACTTACTAGCACAGTCAATGCTTCCTCCAAACTTTGACATCCAGTCCATACCCAATATCACATCCAGTCCTTGTGACTCCAAGATAATTAGGTCGGACGGAAAAACATGTGTACCAATGGTTAAGGGTATCTGGTCACACCATCGGCTGGCCATATACTCTGCTCCGGGTGAACTTACTAAAAGAGGGGTCCTAAGGGTTTGGGTTGGTAGTTTAAACTTATCCACGAATCCCCTTGATATGTATGAATGTGATGCACCAGTATCGAAAAGAACAAGAGCCGTAAATGACTTAACCAAAAACTTAGCTATTACCGTATCCGGCTTCTCTTCAACCTCCTCCACGTTAACGTGGTTCACTTGTCCTTTGTTGAATGGATTTGGCTTCTTCCCAGCGCTCCCATTTCCATTTCCATTCTTTCCTTCAGGGCACTCCGCGGCGTAGTGTCCAGTCTTCCCGCACTTGAAACACGTAACATGACTTAAGTCCCTTTTGGCGGGTGTGGCTGGGTTGGGGCGGTTATGATTATTGTTCGTTCCGTTCCCATTCCCATTCTTAGAACCATTGTGGTTATGCGATCCTCCTCCAGTGTGTTTGTGACCTCCATGGTTATGAACAAGTCCTCCCGAGTTCGGGGTTAGGTGAGGTTTCTGCTGAGCTCCTGAGTTATACTTCCCTTGTCCATACTTCCTCTTGCGGCTCTCAATCTGCTGTTGCTTCCCTTCAATCATAAGAGCCTTATCTACCAACTCCTCGTAGTTGTTGAATGTTGCTATCATCAACTGCGCACTCATCTCATCATTAAGCCCTTCCATGAACTTCTCCTGTTTCGCTGCATCTGTGGCCACATCATCAGGGGCGTAGCGAGATAACTTGCTAAACTCATAAACATACTGAGCCACAGTACGGTTCCCCTGGCGTAGGTTGCGGAACTCCCGCTTCTTCATTTGCATAGCTCCAGTGGAGACATGGGCTGTGTGGAAAGCTTGCTGAAACTGGTCCCAAGTGACATTGGCTATAGCAAAAGTGGCTGTGTAATTCTCCCACCATGAGGCTGCTGGTCCATCCAATTGATGTGCGGCAAAGCGCACTCTCTCAGCATCTGTGCAACCTGCGGTGGTAAGCTCCCTTCCAATACGACGTAGCCAATCGTCCGCAACTATGGGCTCAGTTCTACTGGAAAACACCGGCGGCTATAACATTAGAAAACGGGCTAGGTTGTCCACGGGCGGCGGGTGGTGGTTGTTGTTGTTGTTGCCCTGATTCTGAACTAGCAATTGCATCAATGTATTTTGCTGTTGGATCAACTGGGTGAGCTCCGGTGGGAAGGCAAAACCGGTGTCACATCTCGGAGGCATCTGAGGGGTTTAGATGGAAGAGATTTAGAATAGAAAATAGGTCTAATGAGAAAACACTACCCATATGCACATCAGACAAACACAATCATTTCACTCAATCAATCAAGCAAGGGCATACAAACGATCTAGAACTATCGCACAAGTGTTCAACTACTACTAAATACATGGGGGAATACTAGTGATATATGGTAGTCATCTAGAAATATGATCGGTGGAAGACTCCATGATGTCTGCTCCAGTTTCGTCTTCATAGTCATCATCACTAGGATCGGAATCGATGTCGTCGATGATGATGTAGTTGTCCGGGCAAGTCGGATCTTCGTCTTCGTCTCCCGGTGCTGGTCCTCCCATGAATACTCTGATCTTCTTGACTAGGTCGTCATTCTTCTCCAGTAGTGTCTTGATTTCCTCCTCATATCCATCGCGTGTAATCTTGAGTTCTTCCTCCAGTTCGATGATCCTAGTCTTCACCTTCTTCAAGTCCATCATGTCCACGCACATCTGGTTCTCCCGGCGTCGAATGTGCTGGTTTAACTCCTGAATGAAGGCTGCAATGGATCTATCCTTCCTGGTGCTGATTACTTCCCATTGCTTGTATCGGCGCCCACATATTTGGTAAATAGTGTCCTCAATCTCCCTGTTGTAAACTTCTCCAATGCGTCCAATGGTAATGTGGGCTGCCATGCTCTTGCCTAGACTCCAGGTGGGTGCTTCGAAAGAAAACTCTATGCGTTTAGAAGTTGGCGAGAACGTCCTTCCTGGAACTTGTACTTGAATCATCCAGCGCTCCTCTTCAGGTAAAGTGGCGTTGTACGTCCCGGTGAAGCTTGGTATTCCAATGTTCAAGTACCTAGTGACTTCCTTCAAGTGACGTCCAAAAGGTGTATCTTCATCCGGTTGTGCAAACTTGTTCTTCATCTCCGTCATCCCTAAAGAGTAGAAAATGGAGAGGAGTCAGAAATGAGAAGAGAGGTGTGACCTAGGGTTTATCTTAGTGGTCGTGTCCTACACTCAGCGTGTGCTCTGATACCATCTTGTAGCGACCCGACCTCAGATGGTCAAGTCTCTGTGCTTCAGTGTCATCCCTGGATCGGTAATGCTGACACACAGAGTACTCGAAGGATTTATAACAGTGTAGCAATCACACACTTATTACATTGAATGACTTAAGAGAGAACTTATTACAATAATATGGCTTAAAGCCATCTAATACGATAACAGCGGAAGGCTTGGAAGATAAAGTGAGTCCATCAACTCCAACGGCATAACTAAGCTGCACGACAACGACCTAACGAACCTTACTCCTCGTCTGAAAAGTCTGCAACATAATACGTTGTAGCCCGAAACGGGTCAGCACATGGAATATGCTAGCAAAGTAACACAGTAGAGAAAGAACAAAATAATGCTATCAACATGCATATTTGGCTGGTGGAAAGCTCTATGGTTACAATTTTGCGAAAAGCCAATTTTTTCCTACAACAAAGGAATAGATTTTAATTTTACTATCATGGTAGTTGAAACATCATTGAGAAGGTTCCTCCAACTCAATCCCAATTAAAGTGATTAACAACCCAACAATATTAATTAAACATGATGAGATACATGTGATAACCCAAGTACTAGATACTCAAGAATTGTCCATAACCAGGGACACGGCTAACCATGATTAGATTGTACACTCTGTAGATGTTTGCGCACTTTTCCCCACAAGACTCGATCTCCTCCGTTGGATTTCTCGCAATACAGGGTGTTTGAGAAACGGATGACCAAGACACAGTCTTTCAGTAACATTAACTCTCTACTCCGGACAGACCATACCAAAACTACATCCCACTACCTGCTGATCTGCCTCTTCAAGAGCTTCACGTAACTTACTCAACTATGCTAGAGCCCACAATAGCTTGTGGCCGCACACGGAAGTTTCTAGCATGAATCATCTCAGTTCCCTTTGAGCCTGGGTGGCGGTCCATAGGAAGATCACACGGGTACTCCGGGATTTCCAAAAAATACAGGCAACACTGGTTACTCCATGTGCCTCAACCCACCCAGTTGTTTGATTAAGTTGCCACCTTAAGTTGAACCATTAATTTAACAATCTCACATCTGTCATGGATTTCACTCAAACCCAAACCACGTCTATGAGCATAGCATAGCATAGTAATACAAGCAACACGTAGAGTAACTCCCAAGGGTTTCAGTGTAACAGGGCAATAGGTTCTACCTCATCAAGTACTTCCCAGCCCACAAGTTAATGACTTTCTAATCATGCAATGTTTGAGGATTGGAACTAATGCATAAAAACTGGGTGATAAAGGGGTATGATCAAAGTGTTACTTGCCTTGCTGACGATCTGCGAAACCTAGGGACTCGTAGTAGCACGCTTCGCACTCCGGGTGTTCTATCGCAAGAAAACAATAGCATACATAATTAACAAGCAACGATGCACAAGAAAAACTCAAATAAAAGAGGTTGACCTGAAAGTTCAAATTAAGAACTCTGGTTCGCAAAAAGAATCAAATCAAACGGAGCAACGAAACTCAAATGGCGAAAGAAAAAAAAAACTTCATTTACTAATCTGAAACTAGGTCAAATTTTATAGTAGATAAAACTTGTTTGAGTTGGCTAAATGAAAAGAGGGTTTCGAGATGAAACTCTAGGCGCTTGAATCGCCTGATTCCGACTAACGAGCGAAAAGATAAACAGAAACTAAGATCGGATCAGAAATCACGATCAGAGAAAATCGCGGATTAAATTCGATAAAAGAAAACTGACGAAAAGACTAACGAATGAGCGTTCGTTAGCTGTATCTAACGGGCGAAGAACCGTTGTTAACACGAACGTTCGGACGAACGTCCGCTAACTAGAAGAACCGAGAAAAACCGGCGAATCCGGAAAAAAACGGATCTAGGGTTTAAAAACCCGAATGGTTTGATAAAAAAACCAGCGGCCGAGTCCGGCGACTACCTCCGGCGAGGCGAGGCAGTGGCGGGGTAGCGGCGCAGGCTGCGGCAGCGACGGCAGGAGGCAGCGGCGGCTAGAGCGGGCGGCGGCGGCTGCGGTGGCGTTTGGGGGCGGGGTGGCGGCGTATATAATGGGCGGGGCGCGGCGGTTTGGAGGAGGGGTCAAGGCAGCAGCGGCAGTGGCGGAGTCCGGCTCGGACTCCTTGTCCGAGTTGGCGGCGGCGGCGCGCGCGCGGGGGCGGCGGCGGCGGCCTGGCTCGGCTGGGCCTTAGGCACAGTCGGGCGCGAGAACTTTTTTCAAATAATTTCGCCGACCGAAATAAAATCCTAGAAAAATAAATAAAAAAACTGAAAATGCCAAAATAAATTGCCACCGTCTAAATAAAATATTTAGAATGAGATGAACATTTTCTTGGCCATAAAATACAATTTTGAAAACGTTCAATTTTTCTAATGCAAACAAAATTGCAATAAAATCCAAATGGAACAAATATTTGATTTTAGTATTTTTCCTCCAAAATTTCATTTATTTTGGAGAAGTCATATTATCTCCTCTCTTGTATTTTAATAGGAAATATTTTCGGAGAGAAAAATAATTAAAACCAAAATCCTCGTTTCAAAATTTGATAAAAGAATCAAATATGAAAACCGGGAAATCCCCAACTCTCTCCAAGGGTCCTTGAGTTGCTTAGGATTTCGAGGATTACGGAACGGAAAGCAATAAAACATGATATGCGATGATGATCTAATGTATAACATTCCAAATTGAAAATTTGGGATGTTACATACATGCATACCCTATAAACCGAGATGAAGGGATTAGTATCTTTTAGATCAATATAGCCGGGATTCACCAGAAGCAAAACCAAGTGGTAGGCTGCTCCTGTCGCGTTGGCGTAGCAACTCAATCAGGGTAAGTCCACACACGAAATGGCGACACGCTGAACAGGACCCCTTTGGCTGACATGTGGCTCATCCACCGTCTTGTTCCATGTGCGATTCATCAAATTACAGTTCAGAGCAGCAGTTGGACTTGGAGGCACCCTGGTCGTAGAGCCGTAGTAGTAGTAGTAAATGAGCGATGTGGGGCCAAATCACGAAGTCCCACCTTTCCTGCATTAAGCTGGACGAATGAAGCAACCACCATTTCACTCGAGGGTGCAAGAGCATAAAGAAAAGAAAAAACTAATGATGTGTGGGGTAGCTACCTAGGGCACCCTAGGGTAGGAGCCTCCACTACAAATCCTTTTTTCGAAAGCGCCTCCACTAAAAAATCTTCTTCTCCCTTGTCCTCTTGAAGAAAACTAATGATGCGTGCGGCGGTAGAGTTTGTAGGAGTACTACGGTGTGCGAGGCCACGGCATAGTAAACGGGAGAGGGATTGAGTTCGAGTCGACGCATTAATATGTGTGGGCCTCTTGTTTTTACGTGAATGAGGCAGGATTTCAAGTTCGGGGACCAGTGGAGATATATGTACAACAAATTGTGGACGTAGGTTTGACCGAAAGGGAATGATGCATGGGCCCCGCATTTTTATATAACCACGGCGGCGTGAAATTTTCTACTCAAAATAATGCATAAAAGTTACTCCAAAAACATCTATAGCTAATGGGAAGTGAATGTATGCTTAAAATGAAAATGTAATACAAAGAGAAAAAAAATAATTGTAGTTAAAAGAATGATATTTCTAACAAAAATGTGAATGTGAAGTACATATGTGTGCATGTGACCAACACATACATTGTCAATAAAAAATCTAATGCAAGAAATAACTTATGAGTAACATGCACGAATTGATGATGTGTTGCTTGCATGCATAGATACAAAAACAATGTGATTTATGACTTGCATGCATGACGTGTTCTTGTGCCATAGTTGCATGTCCAGGAAAAAAGCTACTAGTGGGTTGTACTTGCTATTTAGGAATAGAAGATGTATACATGGAAATTGTAGGTAATAGAAGATGTATACATGGAAGTTGCATGTCCAGGAAAAAAGCTACTAGTGGGTTGTACTTGCTATTTAGGAATAGAAGATGTATCTCATTTCCTATGAGTAGGGATTGGAAAAGAGATGTCATTGGCTTCACATCATAGGAACTTTTCTATTGAATCTATGGATGACATGTATCTCAATTCCTATGAGGAGGGATTAGAAAAGAGATGTCATTTGGTTCATATCATATGAACTTTTCTATTGAATATATGCTAATATTTATTTTCCTTTGAAATTGTGGGTGTATAGGAATCCATTAATATGAACCAAGTGTCTCTAAAGCTATAAAAATTATATCATGTTTATTTTCCTTTGAAATGTGGAGTATATGAATCTATTCCTATGAACCAATTGGCTCTAAAGGAAAAAATCCTATAAAAATCATATCATATAAAGTTCTATGATATTCCTGCACACCAAAGGATGGTTGAAATTGATGCACGTGATACGACGGTATTTCTTTGTACACTCCTCCCCCATCTTTATAATTACCTCTCGAAGATTAATGAAATGATATATATTGGGTATTCTATATGTGCATTTTGGTACACGAAAACTCGATACAAGTTTCCGAGGTTTGAATTTCCAATAAAGCTATATGCATTGCATTTTGGAACGGAGGGAGTAGCATACGGCAGTTTGTAACAATCACGTGGAAGATTTGTGTGTCAGAGGAGTGGCTGTTCTGTTAAATAACATGGAAAAACTGACATTTTTTTGAATATTATGGCAAAGCTAACATTGTCGGCTGCCTATCTAACGGTTCATATGGCATTTGTCAGGAAACGGCTTGTGGCGAATGTTTATCAGATATGATTTACGGACACATGCATCGCATTGATACATGCCCCCTCTCTCTCACGCACACACGCACTATCGCGGGATATCCGCGGCCACCTATGGGACCAGGAGGCCCCTTGCTGGTTCGGTAGGGGGACATTGCGTTGCACAAAGAGTAGACCATCGCATGGCAGCACAGCAGAGAGCACATAAGCAATTAACCCAGGTTCGGGCCGCCGCAAGATGTAAAACCCTACTCCTGCTTTGGTTAATTGATGGTGAAATGGAAGTGGTGAAGTGTGATGCCCCCAATTCGACCGTACACTAATCAAGGACTCACGGGAAGATATCGCAACACAACTCTAGACACAAATTAAAATAATACAAGCATTATATTACAAGCCAGGGGCCTCGAGGGTTGGAATACATAATCTCGAAAACAAACGAGTCAGCGGAAGCAGCAATATCTGAGAACAGACATAAGTTAGACAAGTCTTGCCTTAAGAAGGCTAGCCCAAAAGCAACATTGATCGAAAAGGCAGGGCCTCCTGCCTAGGAGCCTCCTAACTACTGCAGGTCATCAGCGGCCATCACGTAGTAGTAGGCACCCTCGGGGTAGAAGTAATCATCAGTGGTGTCGTCTCGTTCCTTGGATCCGTCACCTGGTCGTAACAATCGGGTATGGGGGAAAAGAATTAACAAAACAGCCGTGAGTACTCATCCAAAGTACTCGCAAGACTTACATCAGATCTAAACTAAGTATGCATCTGTATCAAAAGAATGGGTTGTATCTGTGGACTAAACTGCAGAATGCCAGAAGAGAAAGGGGAAAGCCTATCCTATCGAAGACTAGCATCTTCAAGCAGCTCCAAGCATCTTGCAGCATAAAAAGAGATAAGAGTAGCATAAAGTAAAGTAGTAGATTTATCAACCTCGGCCAGAGATCCTTTCTCGACTCCCTGCGGGAAAGAAATCCCAAAGCCATACTATCCAGTTATCACCTCAAGTATGCAGTTCTAGTTGTATCGATTGGGATACAACTCTAAGTGTCCGTTACCGTAGGACAGGCTATCAATAGATGTTTTCTTCCCTACAGGGGTGCACCAACTTACCCACCATGCTTGATTCACTTTGGCCGGACACACTATCCTGGGTCATGCCCGGCCTCGACCAAACAATACATCGTAACCCGACCTAGGCTTAATAGAGAGGTTAGCACGCTGGGCTAATCCTATGCCCCCAAGGATCTTGGGTCATCGCCCCAGGAACACCTGCATGTTGCGTGGGCGGCCGATGAGCAGACCTAGCTACCTCCTTAAAAAAGGAAGGAGCTTATCAATCCAACCTGGCGCGCGCCGCTCAGTCGATGACTTCTAATAAGCTTCGGCTGATGCATACGATGCAGAACGTCCATACAATGTCCACGTGATGGTTAGTGCTATCAGGCCAAAGGCCCCTCGGATCAAATATCCAAACCGTTAGTGCGTTGGCAGTGCGGTCACGAGCAGAGACTCAAGAAGGATGTGACCCTGTTGTCCTGTCTCTAGTACTTGCAATAAGGGCTAAGAATGCCCGACCACGCCTTGTTAGTATCTCACGGGCACCTTCTAGGTCAACCCGACTCCACATCACTCGCTATTAAGCTCGCGCAAGTACCCCTCAGGGCCGACCCATGTTTAGTAACATGGTTCAGTGTAAAGTCATAGTAACCATAGTAACTGTGTGTATAACACCAAGGGGAAAACTAGAGGAATCACCCCGGTGAATTCCACTCGATGTAATCATCAAGGTGAACGTAAGAGGATCCACCCTCGAGGTTCACACTTTAGGTGTTGCATGTCAGAGCCGTATCGGAAGTGGTAAAGGAGGAAATCACCCTCGATAAACCCGCCCGAATAGCTACACTACAGAGATCTCATCAGGAGTGATGTATGAGGTTCCACCCTCGGCACTCGATGGTAACTCTGCAGAGTCGAGCAACAAAAGGGGAAGGTGATGTGCGGTGCCGGGGCCTGGTCTTCGATCCCATTGATCGGGTCTTCGATGATGAAGTAGGGGCGACAATGACAAGGTGGGGGTCACTGATGGATCACTAACCAACCTATACTAACCAATTTAGAATAAGCAGGTAAGGTATGAAAGAAGGTAACAAAAACAAGCTATGCATCAAAGTAGGATCATACAGAAAGCAGTACTAGTTCTAATGCAAGCATGAGAGGGAAAGAAAATTGGTGATATCGGAATGCTCAAGGGGGGGGGTTGCTTGCCTGGAAGCTCTGCTGAAAAGAAAGAAGTGTCATCGACGTAGTCGATCACCGGGTCATCATCCACATCGGGGTCTACCGGAAAGAAGAGGGGGAAGAAACAATAGATATAAAGCAAATAGAGCATAACAGAACAACAGTTAGAGCTAGACGTGATTTAACGAGGTGTTACATGATACCGACGAAGGGGGAGAACATCCGGGAATGTTTCCCCGGAGTTTGGCATTTTCGGACAAATGACACAGGGGGGAAAGTTGCATGTTCTCTATGCTAGGGTTGTGAGGCAGACAGACGGAAGGCGTATCCGGATTCGTCTTGTCGTTCTGAGCAACTTTCATGTATAAAACATTTTCATCTAAGTTACGGTTTAATTTATATGAATTTCCAAAAGTTTCAACAATATTCTGGAATTTAATATTAATTCGAAATTAAAGACTAAATGCTAGTTGCACCCAGCTCTGCGTACACAGAAGTGTACCAGAGGCTGACAGGTGGGCCAGGGGGTCCCGGTTGACTAGTCAACGTTTGACTGGTCAACAGGGGGTGGGGCCCTCTGTCATTGACACAATAGCTAATCTAACAGTTTAATTAGACTAACAATAATTAGGTTAACTAATCAAGGTTAATTAAGTTAATTAATTATATTACTAATTAATTAATTATTTTTTTCTTATTTTTTTAAAAGGGACGGTGGGCCCTACTGTGAAGTGGCCCATAGGCCAAAATGGGCACGGGCGTAATGGGGCAGAACCCCTCGGGTGTGGGCGCAACCCGCCCGAGCAACAGGTGGGGAAGCCGGGCATGGGTGGAGGCTATCAGGGGTCGCGCGGGCACCGGTCGGAACAGAACGGTGGGGCTGAGGGGAGGTGGCCGGCGGCGAGCGGGCACGGGGAGGACGTGGCCGCGCGTGGAAGCTGCGACGGCGGCGGCTGGTGGCGAGCGTGAGCGAAGGAGCAGGCAGGCGCGGTGGCCAGCGGCGGTTCCAGCAGCAGCGGCTGTGGGGCTACGCGAAGCAGTGCCGGGCGCCCAAGCGGCTACGGTTCAGAGGGCGGATGGCGTCTGGGAGACGTGCGCTGGGGGCGGTGATGCGCGAGCGCGGGTGAGGCTGCGGGGGAAAGGCGAGGCCAGCGCACGGCAGCAGCATCGGAGCTGCAGCAAGTCAGCAGCGAGAAGTGGTGGCACCGGAGGGCGTGCTGGACGCGGCGGTGCCGCAGCAGGCAGCCATGGGCCGCGCGGGCCTATAGGTAGCAGCGGGGGGAACACGACAACGGGGCGGTCTATGGACGGCAGCAGCAGCAGGAGCAACGGGCGGTGGTAGCAGGCCGCGGGCTAGCACGAGGCGAGGTAGGAGCGGTGAGCGAGTGGGGGGCGGCTGCGGGCGTGAGGCCGTGCGGCTGGGCATGCAGCGGCGACAGGGAGCAGGGCAGCGAGTGGCGGCGGGGTGGGACAGATGAAGCAGTGCAGCAGCAATTTACAGGCGGCAGCAGCGATGGGAGGCTAAGGGCACGGAAGAGCGGGGCGGGCCGGCTGTGCAGGCAATGACAAGGGTGCGTCGACAGTGGCGACGTCCGGTGGCGGCTACGCGTGGCGATTGGCAATGAGAGCAGAGGAGAAAATGAGGGGGGGATGCACGGCTCACCGGGAGCCTGTAGGTGTGCAAAAGGCAGCTCGGGGAAGGCTCGCTGGCGCCGGAACCGTCACGGAGTGCGTTGGAGCAGAGGAAGAAGAAGACGAGGTGTGGCGGTGTAACGGCTTCCCGGCTCATTTCGTTCGGTGTAGTCGACGGAGTCGACGTCGGGGAGGCGTTCGAGCACGTCGGCGAGGCGAACGGAAGGTGGTGGCCGCGGAATCGATGCGGACATGGCGACGATGGTGCTGGGCCGTTGTGGGGAAGATGGAGCGAGTGAGAGGAGGGAGAGAGCAGGCAATCGGGGAGGCAGGAGGAAGTGGGAGAGGGGATCGAGGGGGCCCGGCTTCGGCGTCCTTATCCCCTCCGGGGCCTATAGCGGCGCGGGACGGCAAGGTGGTCGGGCAGCGACGAGCTGGAGCCCATCCCCTCGGTCGGTCGAACAGGGAAGGAGGGAGACGACCCAGGGGGTTGGGTCGGTCGGTTCAGGTAGGTGGGTCGGCCGGCTGGCCGACTGGGCCTGCCAAGCGGCTAAGGCCCAGGTAGAGAGGGGGGTTTTTCCTCTTCTTTTGTTTTTAATTCTTTTATTATCTATTAAAAGGATAGCTGCTGTTTTGGATAGAAACAAGGCATCAAATTATGATTGTCGATTGTGAAACTTAGCAAATAGTTCAGGCACAATATGGTGGTGTTGCCTAAAAAGTTTCAGGCCAAAGGAGTTGTTCAAGCAATTTTAGTAATTGAAAATGTCATTTAATATGATGTTGGACCACTAAATAATTTCCAGGGGCACTTCCAGAACGCAAAAGGGGTTGGTTCCAACATGACAAATACCCAGGGATTATTTGCCACACTTTGAACATTTTAGTTTTCATGTTTGGCAAATTTGAATTTTGACTTTAATTTTGAGTTTGAATATGAAGAGTGATTTGGACCAAGTGAGGATTAGCAACAGTAATGTGATGACGTGGCACCATTAGCAGGGGTTTACTGTAGCTTAATTATCCGGGCGTCACAATTCTCCTCCACTACAAGAAATCTCGTCCCGAGATTTAAGGGGTGGATTAATGGGGAAAGACTCAAGAAGGACGAAACTCAACACAAGATAGGTACCTGGGGGCTATCTTAGTGAACGTGGCATATGGCATCTCTCGAGTTGAAATTTAAGAAAGACATCGAGACCAAACCAAGAAGGTGCAATAAGAAGTTTCAAGCAGGTAGACAATCGTTCGTTCCCTAAAACAGAGAGTGACAGGGGTTCAAAGCAATGGTAATACATATTGCGTTTGATACCAAAACAGATCACAAGGAAGGTGGCTCGTGAATTACATAAGAAGCCAAGCACAAGGGATAACTTTGAAGACAAGGAGAGTCAGGTTTCGATGTACCTGTGGGTTACGGGCCCACCATGTGGGTCAAAAGTAGGAATGGTGCTAACATTTGCACGGTTATGACAGCAAGGCTGGTCAGAGGATAGCCTGTCAGTTATTATGGCAACAATGTTGGTACCAAGGGCAAGGGACGAAGAGAACCAATTTCCTGCTCGTTAAGACGAGGCGGACCACTAGGCAAAGTTCTCGTCCATCGGTGTTCTCGAGTTTCTAACAACTCAGAACCCGTGGAAAATTGGAATCAGCGAGAAATAATAGTTGATGAAGAACTCATAAGAAGTTATGTAGTTCCATGATATTCTCGAGATACCAGAGGGTAATATTCGAAGGTAGATCAAAGTAGAGATTGGACAGGTGAAAAGATCTGCAGAAGACAAGCACTTTAACTTGTCCAAGAAATGGGATGAAAGAAGAACAATATGGTCGAAACCACGCTTACAAAGGACCAATTCATAGATACCAGATGATATTATATCAAGGAAATATTTATTATTACAAGAAGCTTCCACGAAAGGATCTACATCATGTCCATGGGCATTAACACAAAGTTCAAGGTCGACTCCCACTTCTCCAACGCATAACCTTTCATTCACTTCTCATTTTCGACGAAGCCATAGTGTTCAGATTTTATCTAGCATAACACTATTAGAGCATGACCCGTAGAAGTTTCCGGGTCCGCACAGATTTAGGAAAGACATAGATTCAACCCATAGAGGCATCTTAGAGACATATGCCAAAAAACTTCACGAGTGAATAACTCAAGCCCAGAAGCAGAGTATGGTTGACAAGAGCGAGGATGCAATTTACCAAAGGTACTATGTATCTGAGGAAAGGCTCACAAGGTTACTGAATATGAAGGACATTGTTGGATAAAACCCAACAAAGGATCTGATGGTTCTCAAGGGATCTGATGTGAGCATCGGTACTCAACCAGAAGAAGAAAGAATGCAAGGATAACAAATTATAGAACAACTGACTAATTCAAAGCTCGAATGCAAAGGGAATTATGATTTCCAAAACAGGGGATCAGAAGAAGAGGCTCTGATCAAAGACAATTAAGTAGAATAGACATTGATCGACAATCAATCAAGGTTTGATTTGTCGAACACTAGCTCTGGTCCGGAGTGATGTCCGAACCAGGGGAAGAATTCTAATTAGGACTGATGATCACGAGTATTCACAAACATATCGAATCAAATGCTCAAAATTACGATGACAAAGGGTGCTAAATGAGTATTGCTAGACATATTGAAGTAACCATAATGCAAGCAGATAAGGATCAATAAGAGCAATAGGTTACTGAGGATTTTCGAAAGATCGAATAGTATTCCAAAGAATTTTGTGAAACAAATGAACAGCTATGGATGAACGGATACTCGGGAAGCGCGAGTAACTATCTGTAGGTGTATTCATGTGGCAAAGAACTGCAAGGCAGTAGGCACAAAGTATTCTCAAAACAAAAGACAGAATTTCTAGTTATCTTAAGAGCAACTAGTGATGAAGGTACGAACGACAATGTAGCTAGTTACCCATAGGGATTTATCGGTGGTAGGGATCACAATGGCGAAGGGTACAAGGGTCATGGGAAAACATCGGAGAGTATCTTCAGGATCTTCTGGTGCACCAAGCAATCACCTGGAGCGAGGGGCTCTCTAGGAGGAAGTATTTACGAGAACCTAGAGTTTAGAGTTAGCAAAATCATTTAACCCGAATAGAAGAGAGATTAGAGTCCCAGAGAATTGACAAGGAGAAAAAGATCCTAACACCACCTAATGGAAACATGGGCCCGTAAGCCACGCAGCCATGTTAGTAAATCAATTTTTCAAAGACTAGACTCAGCATCGACCAAGGAGTTGGAAGGGTGTTCAACACGCAATTGGCTCTGATACCAACTTGTGACGCCCCCAATTCAAGCGTACACTAATCATACACGCAAGTGTGTACAATCAAGATCAGGGACTCATGAGAAGATATCACAACACAACTCTAGACACAAATTAAAATAATACAAGCTTTATATTACAAGCCAGGGGCTTCGAGGGCTCGAATACATAATCTCGAAAACAAACGAGTCAGCGGAAGCAACAATATCTGAGTACAGACATAAGTTAGACAAGTCTTTCCTTAAGAAGGCTAGCACAAAAGCAACATTGATAGAAAAGGCAAGGCCTCCTGCCTAGGAGCCTCTTAACTACTCCAGGTCGTCAGCGGCCATCACCTAGTAGTAGGCACCCTTGGGGTAGAAGTAGTTATCAGTGAGCTCATCTGGCTCCTGGGATCCATCACCTGGTCGTAACAATCGGGTATGGGGGAAAAGGGGTAGCAAAGCAGCCATGAGTACTCATCCAAAGTACTCGCAAGACATACATCAAATGAATGGGTTGTATCTGTGGGCTAAATTACAAAATGCCAGAAGATAAAGGGGGAAATCCTAGCCTATCGAAGACTAGCATCTTCAAGCAACTCCAAGCATCTTCCAACATCAGAAGAGATAAGAGTAGCATAAATTAAAGTAGTATAGTTATCAACCTCGGCCAGAGATCCTTTCTCGACTCCCTGCGAGAGAGCAATCCCAGAGCCATACCATCCAGTTATCACCTCAAGTATCCAGTTCTAGTTGTATCGACCGGGATACAACTCCAAGTGTCCGTTACCGTAGGACAGACTATCGATAGATGTTTTCTTCCCTGTAGGGGTGCACCAACTTACCCACCACGCTTGATTAACTTCGGCCGGACACACTTTCCTGGGTCATGCTCGGCCTCGGCCAAACAATATGCCATAACCCGACCTAGCCTTAGTAGAGAGGTCAGCACGCCGGGCTAAAACTATGCCCCAGGGGTCTTGGGCCATCGCCCCGGGAACTCCTGCACATTGCATGGGCAGCCGGTGAGCAGAACTAGCCACATCCTTAAAAAAGGAAGGAGCTTACCAGTCCAACCCGCCGCGCGCCGCTCAGTCGCTGACGTCTAATAAGCTTTGGCTGATGCATACGATGCAGAACGCCCATACAATGTCCATGTGATGGTTAGTGCTATCAGGCCAGAGGCCCCCTGGATCAAATATCCAAATCGTTAGTGCGTTGGCAGTGCGGTCACGAGCAGAGACTCACGAAAGATGTGACCCGTTGCCCTGTCTCGAGGACTTGCGGCAAGGGCTAAGAATGCCCGGCCACACCTCGTAAGTATCTCGCGGGCACGTTCCAGGTCAACCCGACTCCACATCACTCGCTATTAAGCTTTCGCGGGTACCCCTTCGGGCCGACCCGTGTTTAGTAACATGGTTCAGTGTAAAGTCATAGTAACCATAGTAACTGTGTGTCTAACACCAAGGGGAAAACACGAGGAATCACCCCGGTGAATTCCACTCGATGTAATCATCAAGGTGAACGTAAGAGGATCCACCCTCGAGGTTCACACTTGAGGTGTTGCATGACAAAGCCATATCAGAAGTGGTAAAGGAGGATATCACCCTCGATAAACCCGGCCGGATAGCTACAATACAGAGATCTCATCAGGAGTGATGTATGAGGTTCCACCCTCGGCACTCGATGGTAACTCTGCAGAGTCGAGCAACAAAAGGGGAAAGTGATGTGCGGTGCCAGGGCCTGGTCTTCGATCCCGTTGATCAGGTCTTCGATGATGAAGCAGGGGCGACAAGGACAAGGTGGGGACACTGATGGATCACTAACCAAACTGTACTAAGCAGTTTAGAATAAGAAGGTAAAAAAATTGAATATGCATCAGAGTAGGATCATACAGAAAGCAGTAGCAGTTCTAATGCAAGCATGAGAGGGAAAGAAAATGGGCGACATCGAAATGCTCAAGGGGGGGTTGCTTGCCTAGAAGCTCTGCTAAAAAGGAAGAAGTGTCGTCGACGTAGTCGATCACTGGGGCATCATCGACGTCGGGGTCTACCGGAAAGAAGAGGGGGAAGAAACAATAAATATAAAGCAAACAGAGCATAACAGAACAACAAGCAGAGCAAGACGTGATTTAACAAGGTGCTACACGACACAGGCGAAGGGGGTAGAACATTCAAGAATGTTTCCCTGGAGTTAGGCATTTTCGAACAAACGAAATAGAGGGGGAAAGTTGCATGTTCGCTATGTTAGGGGTGTGTGGCAGATGAACGGAGGGCATATCCGGATTCGTCTCATTGTTCTGAGCAACTTTCATGTATAAAACTTTTTCATCTGAGTTACATATTAATTTATATGAATTTCCAAAAGTTTTACCAATATTCTGGAATTTAATATTAATTCGAAATTAAATACTAAATGCTAGTTGCACCCAGCTCTGCGTACACAGAAGTGTACCAGAGGCTGATAGGTGGGCCAGGGGGTCCCGGTTGACCAGTGAACGTTTGACTCGTCAATAGGGGGTGGGGCCCTCTGTCATTGACACAACAACTAATTTAATAGTTTAATTCGACTAAAAGTAATTAGGTTAACTAAACAAGGTTAATTAAGTTAATTAACTTTTTCTTATTTTTTAAAACAGGGCTGGTGGGGCCTACTATGCGGTGTCCCATAGGCCAAGACGGGCATGGGCGTAATGGGGCAGAACCCCTGGGGTGCAGGCGCAACCCGCCCGAGCGATGGGTGGGGAAGCCGGGCACGGGCGCCGGTCGGAGCAGAACGGTGTGGCAGAGGGGAGGTGGCCGGCGACAAGCGGGCACGGGGTGGACGCGGCCGCGTGTGGGAACTTTGACGGCGGCAGCTGGTGGCGAGCGCGAGCGAAGGCGCGGGCAGGCGCGGTGGCCAGCGGTGGTTCCAGCAGCAGCGGAGTAAAGCAGCGGCTGCGGGGCTATGCGAAGCAATGCCGGGCGCGTGAGCGGCTGCGGTTCAGCGGGCGGACGGCTGCAGGGAGACGGACGCTGGGGGCGGTGATGCGCGAGCGCGGGTGAGGCTGCGGGGGAAAGGCGTGGCCGGCGCACGGCAGCAGCAGTGGAGCAGCAGCAAGTCAGCAACGAGCAGGGGTGGTGTCGGAGGGCGTGCTGGATGTGGCGGTGTCGCAGCAGGCAGCCATGGGCCGCGCGGGCCTTCAAGTTGCAGCGGGGGCGAACACGACGGCGGGGCGGGCTATGGACGGCGGCAGCAGCAGGAGCAACGAGCGACAGTAGCAGGCCGCAGGTGAGCACAAGGCGAGGCAGGAGCGGTGAGCGAGTGGGGGGCGGCCGAGGCCGCGCGGCTGGGCGTGCATCGGCGATATGCAGCAGGGCAGCGAGTGGCGGCGGGGCGGGACGGATGAGGCGGTGCAGCAACAATTCATAGGCGTCAGCCACGGCGTCGCGGAGTGCGTTGGAGCCGAGGAAGAAGAAGACGAGGCGTGGCGGAGTAGCGGCTTCCCGGCTCATTTCGTTTGCCGTAGTCGACCGAGTCGACGTCAGGGAGGCGTTCGAGCATGTCGGCGAGGCGAACGGAAGGCCTTGGCCACGGAATCGACGCGGAGACGGCGACGATGGCGCTCGGCCGTTGTGGGGAAGACGGAGCGAGTGAGAGGAGGGAGAGAGCGGGCAAGTGGGGAGGCAGCAGGAATTGGGAGAGGGGATCGAGGGGGCGCGACGTCGGTGTCCTTATCCCCTCCGGGCGGCGACGAGCTGGAGCCCCTCCCCTCGGTCGGTCGGGTGGCGACGAGCTGGAGCCCCTCCCCTCGGTCGGTCGAATAGGGACGGAGGGAGATGACCCAGGGGGGTTGGGCCGGTCGGTTGAGGTAGATGGGCCGGCCGGCTCGCCGACTGGGCCTGCTAAGCGGCTAAGGCCTAGGTAGAGAGGGGGGGTTCCTCTTGTTTTCTTTTTAATTCTTTTATTATCTATTAAAAGGATAGCTACAGTTTTGGATAGAAACAAGGCATCAAATGATGTTTGTCGAGTGTGAAACTTAGCAAATAGTTCAGGCACAATATTGTGGCGTTTCCTAAAGAGTTTCAGGGCCAAAGGAGTTGTTCAAGCAATTTTAGTAATTGAAAAGGTCATTTTATATGATGTTGGACCACTAAGTAATTCCCAGGGGCACTTTCGGAACCCAAAAGGGGTTGGTTCCATCATGACAAATACCCAAGGATTTTTTGCCACACTTTGAACATTTTAGTTTTCGTGTTTGGCAAATATGAATTTTGACTTTAAATTTGAGTTTGAATATGAAGAGTGATTTGACTCAAGTGAGGATTAGCAACAGTAATGTGATGATGTGGCACTATTAGCAGGGGTTCACTGTAGCTTAATTATCCGGGCGTCACATGAAGCATAGTACACTTGCCCGACAGGGATTGCCTTAGGGCAGTAGCGACTACGCGCATATGGGCGTGTGGGTTCATCAAATTTCCAACCCTTTATACGGTTGCCATGGGCCTCCTCTTATAGATTAAGGGGTCACCACAATGGCAAAGTAGTCATTATGCACTGATATGATAGCAAAGAGTGCTATCATACCTAACTCTGTGGGCTGAGAGGGCGCATTAAATGCACCACTTAGTGTCACATCACTGGTTGCCCGGCAAGGCTTGCCAGGCTATCCTGCCAGCTCCGTGCATGTTTTGTTGACATGTCGCAGGACGGGTGTCATCTATGGGTTTCCTATGTAGGAAATGGCTGCCATGTGTCGACTGGCTGCCACATAATCATCTTGCAACTTGACACCGCATTGATCGATGACGTGCGTCATGCTGGAGTGGTTGGTGAGGTGGTTTTTCCTCCGTGACCCCCTGCAGGCACTGCTGGGGTGTCTTGGTCGTCTACTTCTAGGGGTGACTTTTCCCCATGCCGAGCTTGCCTGTCCGGCAAGGGAGGCCCTTCTCTTGGCGATATCTTGCTTCTCTAGCTTGGCCTTAGTCTCTTTGAGTTGCATGTTGGTTCTTCGAATCTCTTAGTTTCTTGTACTCTGGCCTGGTCTTGTCTTGTCCATGCATGAGTTAGGGGAAAATGCATACCCCTGTATATTTTCCCCGACATATGCCCCCGGGCCTGAGCCATATGTGTCGCGTGGCACGTTGGGTTAAGCCCCAAACTATGCGCGGACATGTGGCAGGAGAGGGCTGTGGACGCCGTTTCGCTATGGCGACCAGTCAAACCAACGTCTATTTTGCACAATTATTGAGCGTCGTGGGGTCGTGGCATGGTTGCAGTTATGGTAAAACGTAACTTTATGAAGTGTCGCACCTCTGCCGCACTTTTCCCCTTAAGTGTAGGGAAAAATAGAGCGGCGCGATTCACCTATCTCTCGCCCCGCTCCTCCATCTTCTTCCTCCGCAAGCCAAGCGACAGTTCCTCATTTCGCTCTTCCCTCTGCCGCCACCCTCCCCAATGAATCCCTCCCCGCCCTGTGTTGCCGCAAGAATGGGGAAGAAACCCGCGGAGAAGAGAAAGCCGACGGCCGCGGCAAAGGAGGCTGCCTCCAAGGGAGCAACAGGTCAGCGAAGCTGAACAAGAAGCGGAGCGAGGATGTCATCTTTGTCCTGTTTGCCTTGAGAGGCCCCGTTCTTCAAGCGAAGTACGGGGATCTATGGGGGCGGCCCGTTGAGAAGGGCATGGGGTGCCCGTAGTTTACCAGGCAGGTGAGGTAGATCCCCCTGATTCTTATCGGTTCTTTGCCGCTTACTTCATCTGCAGCCTCTGTCCCCCTTCTCCGAGTTCTTCGAGGCGATTATGAACCTCTATCGGTTCTTCACGCCCAATGCAATGGCGACTATGGCCATCTTAGCAAATATGTGCGAGAATTTGGTCGGAGTGATGCCCAATGTGGATCTCTTCCGACATTACTACATCCCGAGGGTCGAGAGCAAAGTCAACCGCTCCGGAATCATCAGCTGGATACCGCGCTCACCAAGGAAGACATGGGATTACCTCCCTGGGTACCAGCGTGAGAGGTGGGATGAATGGAGAGGAGATTAGTGTTGGATCCAGGACAAGGAAGCCCTCGAGTTCTGTGAAGCAATGCAGGAGTGCATCGAGCGTGGCAAGGATTGGAGCTTGAGAGGGCTCAATGAGGATAGGCTTCTCCTGGCATCAACATTATGACCCATCTGGAGGCTGCCGGGTTAACCATTGTGCATGTGAGGACAGATTTTCTTCTCTGCCGCATCACACTGCGGCAGGAAAGGGACAGACCTGCTGGTTGTATGGAGACACGGCAGACAGGATGAGGTTGCTGCCAGGGTTGACCAACAACTTGTTAGTTTATGGCCACGGCTGGTTGTGCAACCAACTATTCAGCTGCTTTGAATTGCTCAAGCTCCCGGCAACCATTGTCCCTCTGAATATCAATTCTGTACTGGACCAAATATTGAAATGGATGTCGGACTGCAATGCTTAAGTCATGTCGGGCACTTGGCAGCTCCCCACTCTAGATGAAGAGCTCCAATGGTCGAGCACTGTGGTGGAGAGGGCCACTAGGACCGAGGATGGGATCTATAAATCCACCTCCACCACGGAGGTGGCGTATATTCTGAAGAGGGTCGAGGAGGACAAGGTAGCCCACCGCACAGACATGGAGAAGGCTGCAAAGGCCGGGAAAGGTAAAGGGAAGGCTTGGGACGGAAGCTCTTCCCAGGGCGGCAATGAGGCGTAGGCCACGGAATAGGCTGCCGGGGAAAAGCTTGTCAGGGACAACTTTGCGGGGCTAGGTGGCGTAGCCACGACAGCACGGAGATTCAGGAGGGGGAGGAGGAAGAAGCAGAGGACGTGGTGGTGGCCCATGTCGACAAGTGGCTGATGGCTGGACCGCAACCGCCCAAGTCGGGCCCAGATCAGCACACTCGCAGGCGTGCCACAACTCGAGGGGCGACGACCTCCAACCCAGCGCCAGCCACCAAGAGTGTTAAGGAGACCTCCACCAAGTCTACCAAGGCTATGGTGGCGTGTCGCCAATCCCCTCGCCTTGCTCAGGCCAAGGCTCATTCTGCCAAACAGCCGTCAGCCATGGAGGCGGAGTCCATCTCCTACTCCGCCTTGATCTCCTCGCAGAGGTCGTCTTCCCCAGAGCTCCTGACGTCAAAGTAGGCCCCGAAGCAGCCGGGAAGTTCCATCCTTCCGTCTCTGAAGAGAGGATGGGAGTCTCCCCCTCCCACCGAGTTCAACTTGAACTCATGCTCATCGCAGAAGGGTAAGGAAGATTTCCTTTTGTGGTAGATCTCCTTTAGGCAGACTTGAGTGCTTTTGCTTACTAACCTTCTGCTCTTGTTGTCGGCAGGGAAGTGGAGGAGAACACGGAGGCCGTTGTCCATCATTCCCGGAAGAGGCTCCGGTGCCTTGGGTCGTTGAACGGCATGGAGGGCTCGGCTTTGGCGGGGGAGGACCTAGAAATCCCAGTACCAATCCCCGGTCAATTTTCGGTCAGGGAGCGGAGAGTTGGCCTCGCCAACCGGAGATGATGGAGACGGCCTCTCCATCCCCCCAAGCAGAGGAGGAGGCGAGACGATGCAGGGCGAGGCCCTCCCTGAAGGGCGTGCTTCCTCTGCCGCTCAAGCCGAAGAAACAATAATGGAACCTTCCATGGCTGAGACTATGCAGAAGGTTGTCGAGTCTATCCCGGCAGAGGATGAGGCTCATGACCCAGCAACAATTGTTGGCGGGAAACAGAAACCCCTGCCGGGCAGACCTCCCAAGGTATCTTGCTTAATAATTCCCTTTTCCATTCACGCTCTGATTGCTTCCACTTGTTTCTCCATTCGCTTCGAGACTTCCATTTCTTTGTTGTTCACTGGCCCTTTAATATGCAGCCCCTCAAACCGAAGAACCAGACTTGCTGGAGGTGGTGGCTAACATAGGGAGGGCTTCCGCGGATGAAGCCGTGGAGCTCGCAACTGTTGAGGGGGGAGGATCTTGCTGCCGGGGATGTTTAGTGTTCCTTGGCGGTGATGGAGCATTCTTCGGAGGACGCCCCGGTAGGCGAAGTGGTTGTCAAGATGAAGATCCCACTCCAGACCATGGGCCCGCTTCCCACCGCCAAGATCATTACTAAGACTCCGCTACCCCCTCGAGCATGCTGGCAATGGTGCTGTTGCCACCCAGAGCGGGAGCCCCTGGCCTGTCCTTCACCACGGATGCAGAGCTCAATGAAGAACTCCAACGCCTCCTGGCTCCACTCTACTAGGGAGCCGGAGAGGCCGATGACTCAGCCACTGTCGCCATGAACTTGTCTTTCATGAAATCCATGGCAGCGGGTGTAAAGGAGATGCAGGCCCGGCACAAACAAAAGTGGCAAGCGCTCATGGAGCGGCCCGAGTCTGCCAATAAGGTGGACCAGAAGCTGAAGGACACGTGTTGGGAGTTGCGCGAGTGGAATGACAAGCAGTTCAAGGTGCTGACAAGGCAGAAAGAGGCCCTCCTGATGACGAGGGAGGATGTCATGGCTCGGGAGAGACACTTGGCGGGCCGCAAGGCATCTTTGGATGCTAGGGAGCGAGATATCTCCCTCTGGGAGGAGAAACTCGAAGCTACCCTCCATGCCAAGGACAAAAGCTTGGAGGCTCTAGTGCGGCAACGCACCAAAGAATAGGAGGATAAGCATGGAGCTGCCCTGGAAACCCTTACTACTGACCATGCAGCCTAGCTGAGAAACTTATTGAAGATCTGGATGCCATGTCTGCCGCCAAGACTGACCTCGACCGGCAGGTGGCTAAGCTGAACGATGATCTCGCCAAAGGCACCAAGGAGGTGGAGACACTCAAGGAGGAAGCGCGGCAGACAGAGCTCCGCTTGGCTGATATGCAGTCGCAGCTTTCTTCCAAGACACAGAGTCTTGAGACCGCCAATGGCAGCATTACGGACATGAAGGCGAGGATCGGCTCGCTGGAGAAGTCGGCGGAATCCCTTGAATCCCGGTATCAGTTGCTATCCATAGGCTTGGAAACCACCAAGCGTCTTCGGCAAGATGCAGAGGACAGGTTGAAGAACCGTGTCGACATGAGTAACCTCTGGATCAAGAGCCCGATGGACATCGCAAATCGCCTTAGTGCCCAAGCGGCGCCGATGGGTATGGAGGGCCCAGTCTACTCAGCCAGTGAGCAGGAGGTCCCGAGTGTCAAGATGGGGATCTTCTTCAACAAGTTAATCTACAATATGAAGGTGCATGAAGAGGGGAGGGCCGAACGCTTCGCGACCGAGTCCCAAAAGCTCGCTCGGAATGCCCTCTTCATGGTCTTGAGCAATATCGCCTGCCGCCACCAAGAGCTAGATCTTGACGATGGATTCAAGAAGCCACCAGCGGGTGCTGACATCACAGCTTGCAAGAAGAAAGCCGCTCCCCGCGTCGACAGGGTCATTCACGTTTAAGATTCTCCTCCAGGCCACCGGAACAAGTACTAGGCCACTGTTGTTTCCACTAGGCCCTTTAATGGAACATGATATATATTTCACATTTAGTTATTCTATCTCTAGTGTTCGCGCGGAACAAATATTCTTAGTTGGGTCTTTAAATGCATGTTTATCCTTTTGAACCCTATATGCTTGCATCTGTATGATCAATTCCTGTGTATGCTCTAGATGCATGCCGATATCATATTGCCGAGATTGTCGTAAGGGTCCGGGCCTTAACAGTCATCTTGGCGTGGATGCGTCTCGGCAGGTTTTTCCTAGGTAGCTCTCGATGCAGCCTCTCGACCTGCGAGCATGGCTCTGGATAGGACAATGGTGCGATCAAAGAATCTATCCAATAGGGGAAATACTGGACTGAGCATCGTGCGTTAATCGTCAACATCGACAACGCCGAGGCTGAAGCAATTCGACTGCTCTCAAAGGACAAGGACGGGGAGGAGGGAGCCCGCGCTCGCGCATCTCGTGCCCTTTCTTAGGACGGTACCCGCAACATGGGTACGGAGTATGGGCCGCCTAGGAGGGGGTCTATCGCCACCAGTGGCGATCGTCTCCATAGTCGTTACCATGGCAAGGCATGGAGAGCGATAAAATGGCGCTGAGGTGCCCCCCCGCTTCGCTTTTGTATCTTTGCGGGCGCCACGGTCAACGGCGCCGTCGAAGACGAAGATGGTGAGGAAGTTGACGAGCTACGCACACTTTCAGGTTCACGCAAGCGAAGCCCCGTACTTGCACGCCAAAGATGTCGCCGGATATCCGCGGCCACCTATGGGACCAGGAGGCCCCTTGCTGGTTTGGCAGGGGGACATTGCGTTGCACAAAGAGCAGACCAGTGCACAGCAGCACGGCAGAGAGCGCACAAGCAATTTACCCAGGTTCGGGCCACCGCGAGGCATAAAAACCTGCTCTTGCTTTGGTGGATTGATGGTGAAATGGAGGTGGTGAAGCATAGTACACTTGCCCGGCAGGGATTGCCTTAGGGTAGTAGCGACTACGCGCGTATGGGGGTGTGGGTTCATAAACTTTCCAACCCTTTCTACGGTTACCATGGGACTCCTTTTATAGATTAAGGGGTCACCACAATGGCAAAGTAGTCATTATCACTACAAAAAAGACACATCCATGACATTTTGGGATAAACGAATTATTTTCTGTCATGCTTATGACACTTCTATAACGATAATTGTGAAAAAAACCGGTATCATAATAGATGTGGTGGGCTCCTATTTCTATGACAAAAAATCATGATAGAAAATGGGCTTTTTCTCGTGGGCAGGACGTAGATTCAGCTGCATGACATTATTTGGCCCGTCCATGACGGAGAAAACCGTGGTAGAAGCGAGGGCGAGGAAAATATCGGGGGAGTTCCCGGTTACGGTGGGTGGACGGGGGCCGAGCGATGCGCGTTTCTCTTGTACGTACGCGCGTGTGTGCGAGGCGTTGCGCTCTAACTGAACCCGAGCGATTGCACTATAGGCTACACATTACTGAACCTGAGCGATCGATCGATCCCTTGGTGTTAACTGAACTCGAGTGATTCCTTCGCTACTGTTACTAACTGAAGCCGATCGATGCTGCCTCTTGATGAACAGTGAGCATTGTTGGGGGGTTTGGATGAACAGTTCCTTGTGGGGGGTTGGATGAACAGGACCCCGTGGTAGTAGAGGCTGTTGCCGCTGGATGAACAGTACCTTGATCGATCAAGCCGGTGGATGAATAGGACCCCATGGAGGGCTGGACGAACAGGGCCCCGTGGAGGGCTGGTTGAACTGTGGCCGGTGGAGGACTGGTTGAACAGTAGACGATGGAGGGCTGGAGGAACAGTAGCCCGTGGAGGGGTGGTTGAACATGACCCCGTGGAGAGGGCTGGGCGAACAGTGGCTGGTGGAGGAGCGCGTGGTGGAGGCTGGATGAAAAG
This sequence comes from Triticum dicoccoides, assembly GCF_002162155.2. Classification (NCBI taxonomy): domain Eukaryota; kingdom Viridiplantae; phylum Streptophyta; class Magnoliopsida; order Poales; family Poaceae; genus Triticum; species Triticum dicoccoides. The sequence goes on from NC_041382.1 coordinate 249,587,624, forward strand.
GACCCCGTGGATGAACAGTCACGCGTGGATGCTGGAGGAGGTCGACGATGGATGAACAGGAGCCCGTGGAGGCTCGAGGAGGTCGATGGTGGAGATGAACAGTATCCCGTGGAGTCCCGTTTTGTGGTACGCCACACCCTTCCCGATCAACAGGACCCTGTTTCGACCGTTGGAGGTCCATTTCCTCCGTTTTGCGGTATGCCAGACCCCTCCCGATGAACAGGATCCCGTTTCGACCGTGGCCAGTTAAACACAAGGCCATTTCCTTCGTTGTGTGGTACGCCAGGCCTCATTTGTATCGGCTATCTGTCCAAGCCGGTTGGCTCCCGATGAACATGATGACACATTCCGTTCCTCCCCATGATCACGACGACAGCGTAGCTTCTCCGTTCCGACCCAGCCATGTACACGAGCCCTAGCCGTATGTATTTGCGAGTATGTGTTCGAGACCTCGCCCATATGTACGTACGTGGCCTTATTTTCTTTCTTGCACCCTGGTCGTTGTATGTACGTGTACATGCTACGTGCGCGCCTCTACTACGACATGTGCACACCTCTACATCAACCAGTATGTACGTACACGTTCGCGACCAGAATGGCAACGCTATGTACGCTTCGACCGGGTGGGTCCAGACTGTCAGGCACTTCCTTGGGTGCAAAGATGTAGCTGGTGGGTCCCAGCAGTTAGGGGGAAACGTTTTTTTTTCGCAAAATAAGGTGGCCCGTTGTAACACCCTCGATGCGACTATAGCTCCCACGTGTCGAGGCACGACTTAGAGACATAATCGCATCGAAGGCATATGTCGCAAGTTAGGCAATCTTCACAAACATCCCATGTAATGTAATAATAAAAGGGGAGATAACATAGTTGGCTTACACTCGCCACGTCAATCAAGTACATAAATAACATTACATCATCCATACACTCAAGGCCCGACTACGGCGCCAAAATAAAAGAGAACCCAACATGCGACACGGTCCCAATCACCCCCAACTGGGCACCACTACTGATCGTCGGGAAAGGAAACATAGTATTGGTGAGAGTCTTCGTCGAACTCCCACTTGAGCTCATACGTGTCTCCTGGAGCGGAACCATTGGGCCCTGCATCTGGTGTAATAGTAATCTGTGAGCCACAGGGACTCAACAATCTCGCACCCTCGCGATCAAGACTATTTAAGCTTATAGGTAAGGCAAGGTAAAAATATGAGTGGAGCTGCAGCAAGCGACTAGCAAGTATGGTGGCTAACTTATTCGCAAAGGAGAGCGATAAGAGGAGGCAAAGCACGAGCGAGAAACTAGAGAGCAACCTGCGCAAACATTACTCCAACACCGTGTCCACTTCCAGGACTCCGCCGAGAAGAGGCCGTCACGGCAACACACTCAGTTGATTCATTTTAATTAAGTTAAGGTTCAAGTTATCTACAACCGGACATTAACAAATTCCCATCTGCCCATAACCGCGGGCACGGCTTTCGAAAGTTCAATCCCTGCAGGGGAGTCCCAACTTAGCCCATGACAAGCTCTCACGGTCAACGAAGGAATAGACCTCCTCCCAAGACGTTCCGATCAGACTCGGTATCTCGGTAATTCAAGATAGTTCGACAGGTTAAAACAAGACCAGCAACACCGCCCAAATGTGCCGACAAATCCCGATAGGAGCTGCACATATCTCGTTCTCAGGGCACACTCAGATAGGTCAAGCTACGAGTAAAAACCAACCCTCAAGTTTCCCCGAGGTGGCCCCGCAGGCTGCCCGGTTCGGACCAACACTCAGAGGGAGCACTGGCCCGGGGGGGGGGTTAAAATAAGATGACCCTTGGGCTCCGGTAACCCAAGGGAAAAAGAGGCTAGGTGGCGAATGGTAAAACCAAGGTTGGGCATTGCTGGAAAAGCTTTAATCAAGGCGAGCTATCAAAGGGTTCCCATTATAACCCTACCGCGTAAGGAACGCAAAAACCGGGAACATAACACCGATATGACGGAAACTAGGGCGGCAAGAGTGGAACAAAACACAAGGCGAGAGGCCGAGCCTTCCACCCTTTACCAAGTATATAGATGCATTAAGATAACATAGCAATATAATGATATCCCAACAAGTAAATAAATGTTCCAACAAGGAACGGCCTCCAATCTTCACCTGCAACTAGCAACGCTATAAGAGGGGCTGAGCGAAGTGGTAACATAGCCAATCAACGGTTTGCTAGGACATGGGGGGTTAGAGGTTTGACATGGCAATTTGGGAGGCTTGCAAGCAATTGGTAGGCAACGTAGCAATGGCATAGCAAAAGAGCGAGCAAACTAGCATAGCAAAGATAGTAGTGATTTCGAGGGTATGATCATCTTGCCTGTACAGTTGTCAGAATTGATTGGATCCTCAAAAGCAAACTCAACGGGCTCTTCATTAGTGAACTCTTCTCCCGGCTCTACCCAAACAAGACAAACAAGCAACAAGGATACAATCAACCACGTGCAAACTCAATCAACACGATGCGAAGATGATATGCTATGGGGGATGCGATGCGGGATGCAAAATGCAAGATATGACAGGAAATGCATGAACCTGTCCTCAACTTGGAATTCCAAGGGTGCCACTGGAAAGATGAGATGAAATCACTTGAAAACGATATAAAGAACGCCGGAATCGGAGTTACGGTTTGGAAATGGCAAGCGTTTCAAATATGACACTGGTCTGCGATTTACAGCAAGTAGGCATCTAAATGCAATGAAATGAACATGCTACAGCACCCAAACATGACAACAAAATACATGGCAGGGATGCAAACAAGATGCTTAACAAAAGTCTAGCACTGAGCTACGGCCAATTCATCCATTAACAGGTTCAAACAAGCATGGCAAAAACGCAAATGGCAAAACAGATCTCAGACTTAGTGAAATTAACACTTGTCTGGAATTTCAGATCGTATAGCCCTATTCGGAGCAACAAAACAACATGCTACAGGACCTGAACATGACAAAGAAAGACATGGCATGGAGCTACTCAACAAGCTTAACAAAAGTCCCTTAGTGACCTTGAGCCAAAAGGGATTACAAAATATACTAACAAGCACACGAACATAGCAAAAACATAATCAGTTTTCAGACTTGGTGAAAACTGGGACATGCCGAAACATAACTCGCGAAGGCATGTTTACGAGCTCGATGCACTCACCACGGTGCATGTCATGGCAAGAAAAGCATACATCCCTGAAAAAGGCACAAAATACAAGCTAGACATGGCAAGAACAATAGCATAGTTTGGACGGATCAACTACAATAACATCGGCAAAATTGCAAACAAGTTGACGATCTGCCCAGATTCACCACGAAGCAAAAGTAGAGCTCGATTGACTCAATCTAGGGTGCTCCATAATTGCAACAAAGACATGGATGGATAGAGCACTACAAGGTTAACAAAACTCTCTTACTGATCATCCTCAAAAGAGGCACGGATCACTAGGAAACAACAAGAACATATGGCATCATGAACTAAACAATCCCAGGACTTAGTGAAATCACTAAGTCCCTGAAAACAGAATTACCGGGTGCCTCACTTTGCAAGGTTGCACAAGTCACCACACACATCCTAAAAATGCATGGGTTGCACCTATGGAAAGATAACAAGATGCTTAACAAAACATATGAAGGACTCACAGGCATATCATGCACACAATAATCATGGCAAAAATGACAAAAGTCTAAGATGAACTAGCAGATCTGACAATTAACTCACGAAGCCTCCTTCTAACAGCATTTCGGGCATCAAGATGAGCTCAAATGAAAATGATGCAATGGAATGAAATGATGTACTCTCTGAGATGAACATTTTGATATACTATACGTCCAAATCGGAGCTACGGATGCGGAGATATCATAGGTCAAAGTATGCACAAAAATTAAGGGGGAGAGGGAAAAAGTCAACCGTCTCAAAATATCTCAGATGTCATATCTGAGATCCGGTGCACTGTTCATCGGGCGCGGAAGTCGAGGTTGACCGACCGGAGTTGAGGTTGCCGGCGTGGAGGGAGGAAGAGGCCGGGGCGAGGCCGGCCGGACTTGGGCTCCGGTGAGGCAGGCGGCCGGCGACGCGAGGAGGCGGCAGCGGTTGCGTGGAGGCGGCGGTCTGCGAGGTCGGCGTGGTGGCGGAGGTCCTGAGGCGAGGTGGCTTCCGTGGCGGCGATGGCGGCCCGCGGCGGCGCCGGTCGCCGGAGGTGGGAGAGGCGGCGGCGGAGTCGAGGCGCGGGGCGCGGGGAACTTCGGGCTCGCGGGGGCCCCTCCTGGGCCTCCCGGGCCGGCGGCGGCTGGCGGCGCGAGCCAGGCGCGGCGAGTGCGGGGCTGCCACGTGGCGGCCGGACAGTGCGGGCGGACGTGTCCGTCGGTGGCGGAATTGTCCGGCGCACGAGAGGAGCGGCGGATCTAGGGTTTCGGGAAAGAAGAAGAAGGAAAACGAAGGGGGCTATTTATAGGCATAAGTGGAGCTAGGAGAGTCCAAATGAGGTGCGGTTTTTGGCCACGCGATCGTGATCGAACGCTCTAGGATATGGAGCAGAGTTTGGTGGGTTTTGGGCCAAATTGGAGGGGTGTTGGGCTGCAACACACACGAGGCCTTTTCGGTCCCTCGGTTAACTGTTGGAGTATCAAACGAAGTCCAAATGATACGAAACTTGACAGGCGGTCTACCGGTAGTAAACCAAGGCCGCTTGGCAAGTCTCGGTCCAATCCGGAAAAGTTTAATCCCCACACACTAAAGAAAGCTAGAAATGACCACCGGAGGAGAACGAAGCGCCGGAATGCAAAATGGACAACGGGGAATGCTCAAATGCATGAGACGAACACGTATGCAAATGCAATGCACATGATGACATGATATGAGATGCATGATAATGACAACAACACACGGAGACAAAAACCCGAACCCGAGAAAATTAATAACTTAACGCCGGAAACGACAAGAGTTGGAGTACAAATTGGGAAAGTTACATCCGGGGTGTTACACCCGTCCGGTGGGTCCCTACTGTCAGGTGGAGGAATCATTATTTTCCATGTAATAACGAGGAAGTTCCTTGCTGCGTCCGTGGACCCAGCTGTGATCCTCTCCACATACAGTACTCTTCCGAAGGAAGTAGTTCGTTGACCATGCCACGCCGAGAGAACCAAGGCGATGGACGACGGCGAGGCCTAGAAAGAGGACAATGCGGGTGCCAGGGAAGACGCCGTAGTGGATGCCCACGCAGAGAGGAGTACCAGGGTTCACTGGTTCGGCTACAGTGTGAGGCTACAGCAGCCGCAGGGCCTGACCAGCGGTGGGAGTAGTAGGGGGGCTGTGAGGCCTCCGCGGCAGCACAGCCGGCCACGGGAGGCAGGAGCAGGCGACACGACCGATGCTGCTTTGGGTGGCTGGAGAAAGAAGACCAGAGGTTGAAGAAGCACGACGGCCGTTGGATGGACATCGTATGGGCACTGCAGCTAGAATAGTTTATAAGTTGATAAAGCCTTGCATACGCGTCAACTTATTTGATAAAGCCTTGGTATGCGTCAACTTAGTAGGCCCACGGGTCAGCCTCCGAAACGGTGCGCCCCAGATGTCAGGGGGAGGAATTATTTTTTGGGTGGGTGAAGCTAGAATATCTGAGATTGAAGAAGAAGCATGACATCCGTTGGCTGGACATCCAACGGCCACTGTTGTTAGAACCATGTGTTTCCTATGAGTTGATAAAGCCTTGCATACGCGTCAACTTATTTTTTTAGGGGACGCATCAACTTAGTAGGCCCACAAGTGTGTGGCAAGGAACTTATAGCCCATTTTGAGATTTGTAAGAATGCACAACCCATTTTTGAATTCTAATGGAATTTACTACAACCCATTTACAGTTTTTTAAAAGTACAACCCATTTTCTACCTAGGACAACGATTAATAAGTTCAACCAACCGTTCAAAACATAATTCAATAGAAGTTCCCACATTTTGATGGGATCCAAAATATTTTTATCCTGAAATTTCTAGTCAGATTAAATACAATTTCAATATAAATTTGTTTTACTTAAAAATCCAACGAAACATTGCGCGCGGAACAATTAATGAAATTAAAATTTTCAAAATCCAAAAATAATAATTTCTAAAGTAATTACGTGTTTGGTGCTTTTTTAGTTACAGACCAGTTTTTATAATTATGTTCCATTTATTATGTCGTAAAGCTCATTTTCTTGTTAAGCCTAATGCATCCTTCCTAGGAAAGATTTGCAGCCTAGTAGGGCGGAGAATAACAAATTGACCTTGCCTGGGTATTCCTCAAAAAAAGTATAGCTGGGCTAGCCATTTTCAGCTTGAAAAAAATTAATATCTGGGCTGGATATCTGGCCTGGGCTAGACAGGCCACAGCCCGCCCAGTTAATACCCTGCTCTCCTCTGAACAACAATGAAAACATCGCTCTTGTCTAAAAAATGAAAACATCGCTCAAGAAAATCTCTGCATTGCTTATACCTCAAAAACACAAATACTACTCGAGCTGCTTGGTCGCAGTTGTCGGCCGCTCCTTGCGCAATTTTCTCGTTTATTGAATACATAGGATGACAATGGTGTGGGACCGTGATGTCAGGAAACCAGGAGGAAGCAAAAAAGTTACACTTGTAGTATATAATAAGGAGGCACTTGCGTACGTGCGGCTATGGCCCTGGTGGGTCCCCACTGTCATCGTCTCCAAGTAAAGTCATCTCCTCATTCCTCATGTCTGCTGACCGTGTTGACAACGCGAGACGGCGGCGCCACGGCGACCGCAACAACTCGAAGGACGACGGAGAGGGCCTCGCGGGCCCTATGGATGGTCTGATATGGCGCTCGCTACTCTTTCGGGAAGCCAGGATCATAGGGCCACATGTCCGCGACGACATTGTCGTTTTCTTGTTCATCGGTGCTTGTTGACGAGACGGAGGTTGCACCACATGTCCTCCTGTGCTGGTAGCTCTTCCCCCATTAGGGCGTTGAAGTGCGGCCGCACCTGCTCTATGGTGAACACGGCATGAACCGGCTTAGACAGTGGCGCCGGATCCTGGTTGGAACCTACGTCCATCGTCTGATTGTCGTCGCTCAGCTTGGTGAGCTCGCTAGCGAGCCAGCATGTCCGGCTGCTTGACCCATCCGCTGCCAAGCACGAGTCTGACTGCCCTGGCCCACCCAGACAGCTGCCCTCACCCGCGCGTGTGTCTGCCCGAAACGGTCAGTGCCGCCCGCCCCGCTTCCACGTGCAGGCGATTGCTCCGCCTTCAAATGACACAAGTGTCGTTCGTCCGTCGTTCTGCCTCCCACATTAATGATACGCGGTTGCCAAGGCGGCTACTCCAGCGCCACACGTCCGTCGCTCCGCCGCCCACCATTTCTATATAAACTGCTGCACCGGCCATAGCCGCAGTCATCCTCTTTTGTTCCCTATCTCCTATCCACACCACTACTTCCCACCATGGCTTCCTCACGCTCCATCTCTCTTCGGGACGAGCGGACGACGGATCACAAGGAGATCATAGCCATTGCTGCCTACTGCCTAGCCGGCAGGCAGCTAGAGTACGGCGACGTCCCAATGGAGAACATGCTAGTCGATGATTCGGCGCCAACCTCCTCCTCCAAGCCATTCTCCCGGTGTATTAAAGCATAACATCGGCGAGGCCCATGCCCAATACATGGACACGGTGAGGCAGAAGCATTAGGAGCAATTCCGGGAGGCGCAGGCTGACGCCTCCTACAACCACCATCTCCTCCAGGAGCACCTGCAGGCGGAGGAGCAGATCGCCTCGGAGTGGGCGAAGCTGGAGGCGCTGCTCGACTCGTACCACTCTGCCCACGAGGGCCGCCTTGAGCCCTAGTGGTACCGGATGGGAGTGGCGGAGGCTGCGGCCGCCTACAAAGAGGGCGATGAATCGGGCGAGGCGCTGCTTGGCGAGACCAAGGATGAGGCAAGAGTGGAACAAAACACTAGGCGAGAGGCCGAGCCTTCTACCCTTTACCAAGTATATAGATGCATTAAGATAACATAGCAATATAATGATATCCCAACTAGTAAATAAATGTTCCAACAAGGAACGGCCTCCAATCTTCACCTGCAACTAGCAACGCTATAAGAGGGGCTGAGCGAAGCGGTAACATAGCCAATCAACGGTTTGCTAGGACATGGGGGGTTAGAGATTTGACATGGAAATTTGGGAGGCTTGCAAGCAATTGATAGGTATCGTAGCAATGGCATAGCAAAAGAGCGAGCAAACTAGCATAGCAAAGATAGTAGTGATTTCGAGGGTATGATCATCTTGCCTGTACAGTTGTCAGAGTTGACTGGATCCTCAAAAGCAAACTCAACGGGATCCTCGTTAGCGAACTCGTCTCCCGGCTCTACCCAAACAAGACAAACAAGTAACAAGGAGACAATCAACCACGTGCAAACTCAATCAACACGATGCGAAGATGATATGCTATGCGGGATGCAAAATGCAAGATATGACAGGAAATGCATGAACCTGGCCTCAACTTGGAATTCCAAGGGTGCCACTGGAAAGACGAGATGAAATCGCTTGAAAACGATATAAAGAATGCCGGAATCGGAGTTACGGTTTGGAAATGGCAAGCGTTTCAAATATGACACTGGTCTGCGTTTTACAGCAAGTAGGTATCTAAATGCAATGAAATGAACATGCTACAGCACCCAAACATGACAAAAAAATACATGGCAGGGATGCAAACAAGATGCTTAACAAAAGTCTAGCACTGAGCTATGGCCAATTCATCCATTAACAGGTTCAAACAAGCATGGCAAAAACGCAAATGGCAAAACAGATCTCAGACTTAGTGAAATTAACACTTGTCTGGAATTTCAGATCATATAGCCCTCTTCGGAACAACAAAACAACATGCTACAGGACCTGAACATGACAAAGAAAGACATGGCATGGAGCTACTCAACAAGCTTAACAAAAGTCCCTTAGTGACCTTGAGCCAAAAGGGATCACAAAATATACTAACAAGCACACGAACATAGCAAAAACATAATCAGTTTTCAGACTTGGTGAAAACTGGGACATGCCGAAACATAACTCGCGAAGGCATGTTTACGAGCTCGATGCACTCACCACGGTGCATGTCATGGCAAGAAAAGCATACATCCCTGAAAAAGGCACAAAATACAAGCTAGACATGGCAAGAACAATAGCATAGCTTGCACGGATCAACTACAATAACATCGGCAAAATCGCAAACAAGTTGACAATCTGCCCAGATTCACCACGAAGCAAAAGTAGAGCTCGATTGACTCAAGCTAGGTTGCTCCATAATTTCAAACAAAGACATGGATGGATAGAGAACTACAAGGTTAACAAAACTCCCTTACTGATCATCCTCAAAAGAGGCACGGATCACTAGGAAACAACAAAACATATGGCATCATGAACTAAACAATCCCAGGACTTAGTGAAATCACTGAGTCCCTGAAAACAGAATTACCGGGTGCATCACTTTGCAAGCTTGCACAAGTCACCACACACATCCTAAAATTTCATGGGTTGCACCTCTGGAAAGATAACAAGATGCTTAACAAAACATATGAAGGACTCACAGGCATATCATGCACACAATAATCATGGCAAAAATGACAAAAGTCTAAGATGAACTAGCAGATCTGACAATTAACTCACGAAGCCTCCTTCTAACAGCATTTAGGGCATCAAGATGAGCTAAAATGAAAATGATGCAATGGAATGAAATGATGTACTCTCTGAGAAGAACATTTTGATATACTATACGTCCAAATCGGAGCTACGGATGCAGAGATATCACAGGTCAAAGTATGCACAAAAATTAAGGGGGAGAGGGAAAAAGTCAACCATCTCGAAATATCTCAAATCTCAGATCTGAGATCCGGTGCACTGTTCATCGGGCGCAGAAGTCGAGGTTGACCAGCCGGAGTTGAGGTCGCCGGCGTGGAGGGAGGAAGAGGCCAGGGCGAGGCCGGCCGGACTTGGGCTCCGGTGAGGCAGGCGGCCGGCGACGCGAGGAGGTGGCGGCGGTTGCGTGGAGGCGGCGGTCGGCGAGGTCGGCGTGGTTGCGGAGGTCCTGAGGCGAGGTGGCGGCCGTGGCGGCGATGGCGGCCCGCGGCAGCGCCGGTCGCCGGAGGTGGGAGAGGC
>NC_041382.1:249598282-249642859 GCF_002162155.2 Triticum dicoccoides
CGAGGCGCGGGGCGCGGGGAACTTCGGGCTCGCCGGGGCCCCTCCTGGGCCTCCCGGGCCGGCGGCGGCTGGCGGCGCGAGCCGGGCGCGGCGAGTATGGGGCTGCCATGTGGCGGCCGGACAGTGCGGGCGGACGTGTCCATCGGTGGGGGAATTGTCCGGCGCGCGAGAGGAGCGGCGGATCTAGCGTTTCGGGGAAGAAGAAGAAGGAAAACGAAGGGGGCTATTTATAGGCATAAGTGGAGCTAGGAGAGTCCAAATGAGGTGCGGTTTTTGGCCACGCGATCGTGATCGAACACTCTATGGTGAACACGACATGAACTAGCTTAGACAGTGGCGCCGGATCCTGGTCGGAACCTACGTCCATCGTCTGATTGTCGTCGCTCAGCTTGGCGAGCTCGCTAGCGAGCCAGCATGTCCGGCTGCTTGACCCATCCGCTGCCAAGCACGAGTCTGACTGCCCTGGCCCACCCAGACCGCTGCCCTCGCCCGCGCGTGCTTTCTGCCCGAAGCGGTCAGTGTCGCCCGCCCCGCTTCCACGTGCAGGCGATTGCTCCTCCTTCAAATGACACAAGTGTCATTCGTCCGTCCTTCTGCCACCTACATTAATGATACGCGGTTGCCGAGGCGGCTACTCCGGCGCCACACGTCCGTCGCTCCGCCGCCCACCATTTCTATATAAACTGCTGCACCGGCCATAGCCGCAGTCATCTGCCTTTGTTCCCTATCTCCTATCCACACCACTACTTCCCACCATGGCTTCCTCACGCTCCATCTCTCTTCAGGACGAGCGGACGACGGACCACAAGGAGATCGTAGCCATTGCTGCCTACTGCCTGGCCGGCAGGCAGCCGGAGTACGGCGACGTCCCAATGGAGAACATGCTAGTCGATGATTCGGCGCCAACCTCCTCCTCCACGCCATTCTCCCGGTGTATTAAACCATAACATCGGTGAGGCCCATGCCCAATACATGGACACGGTGAGGCAGAAGCGTTAGGAGCAGTTCCGGGAGGCGCAGGCTGACGCCTCCTACAACCACCATCTCCTCCAGGAGCACCTGCAGGCGGAGGAGCAGATCGCCTCAGAGTGGGCGAAGCTGGAGGCGCTGCTCGACTCGTACCACTCTTCCCACGAGGGCCGCCTCGAGCCCTAGTGGTACCGGATGGGGGTGGCGGAGGCTGCGGCCGCCTACAGAGAGGGGGATGAATCGGGCGAGGCGCTGTTTGGCGAGACCAAGGACGAGGCAGAGGGCAATGAAAGCTCCGACGAGTCCCCCCTCCGCTGGCGTCGACGAGGCCCTGCTCCTCCGAGGCCCCGTGGCGCCTTATATGAGGCAGAGGACACCGTCGGCTCCACCCCACCGGCACCGAGACGGAGGCGCTACTCCGCCCCATGAACAACGAGGCAGAGGACATCACCAGCTCAGCCGAGGCCCCACCCTGCCGGCAATGAGGGGAAGGATTTCTACCGCTCCGCCGAGGCGCCACCCTGTCTCCAATGAGAAGAGGACATCGTCGGCTCCATCGAGGCCCCGCCCCGCTGCCAACGAGGCCGCGCCACACAGAAAAAGAGAAAGAGTAGAACACAATAGGTGGTTGCCACTCGGGTCCAAGTAAGGCCACCGCTGCTACCCTCCGGTTGAAGCCAAGCTAGGCGGGTTGACCATTGACGGTCTATTAGCTTCTTGGCAGCGACATGGAGTCGGAGAGCTATGATGGATAAGGATGCTGCTTCTGCCCCTCTTTAGTTGAAGAATGTATGAAATGTAATGAAATCTGGCATTTTTATATGAAATCCTACCGTGCATGAATGAATTTAGTTCGATTAGTTTGAATTCTTGTATCAGTGGCATTTGATGAACTGCAAAACAAAACATACTAGCATTATTCCCAGGGTGATCACCTCGTTTGCAGTAGTTTCACATGCACTCTCTTCGATCCTTTTTAGTTTGCATACAAGTTTTATCTGTAGTCAAAGTATCTCTACTTTGACCGGAGTACAAAGAGTTTGAGCAACTTTTTAGCATTCCTATACATTGCAATCAAACACACAGGCCTAGTAATTCATAGACAACATTCAAAACAATCGATGATTATGCATCTCAGCGATTAACATGTCAAAGCCAATATTTACTTCACAACTAAAGAATAAAGAAAAATGGATCGACGTTGCTGACAGCAAAGGGCTTCCCATTAGAAAATATCAAATGCATGTATTCCTGCTAACATCAATGAGAAAAATTTTACAAGGTTGTCCCATGCCAAATTGACAAATGCTTGTTGTTTTGCGTAGATCAATGAGCAAACTTTGACAAGGTTTTCCCATTCCAAAATTTCAAATGCTTGTTGTTTTGCGTACATCAATGAGCAAATTTTGACAAGGTTTTCACGTTCCAAAATATCAAATGCCTACGATTGTGGAATGGGCAGGGTTTGCCATCAGTTCGGACATTGACATGGCACCTCGTGCTAAATAAACTAGTTGTTCTTTTTGTGCAGTTCCACCAAAATCAACCAAATTCGTGCGTAGCTTGTATGATTTCACCCTTATATGTTGCAACACCTTGCACATATGGCCACCTCCTTTCTTGTGGTGGAAATGAATGATTCAATGTATTCATAAACATTTTGTGCAGTTCCCATTGAAATCAAGCTGAGCACCCCTGTTTGCACAAATACAAAAAAAGTGATTAGTATAAAGAAAACTGTAATAGGAATTGACAATTTAAATAGGCACCTACATGGTCCATGTAGCGCACACTTTTAAAAAATAGAACTCCCCGGAAAGAATCCTAGAACAACATTGTACTTGCGCATCATAGCAAAAATATGGTGATATACCAGTCCTTCTGAGCTGAAGTTAGTTTGGTCTTATGGGGAGTAATGTAACCATCCTTGAACCGCTCCTTCTGATAAGAAGATAGACATGGATTCTTCATCCTGGCATAATCAGAACTAGTCACTTCACATACTCCATATTCTTCTTCAGAGGAGGATGATCCTGTTGTCAAAAGACAAGAGGACAACTAAATGCTAGCATCTCTGTTTGCTCGAAAGAAAATGAAAGGAAATGTTTAGAGCAACATAGATGAAGCACTTCTCAAGGACAATATGACTTTCTCATGACAGTATCTAAACAGTAGCACAAAACCCATCGAGATGACAAAGCTCAATCATATGGATGAAATCCGTGGGCGAGTACCAACCTTTGTCAGGAGGCTTATTGTGTAGAACATACAGATCAAGCACTTCTCAGGAACCATCTGTTGTTATCTACTATGGTTGCCATGCTTACTATATACTCCTCGATTAGTTTAATGTTTCCAACATCTTCTTGTGCAGTTCCACTAAAATATATGGTATCTTCAAAGAAGATCCCTGTTTGCACAGGTAGAGATAATTACATGTTACATTAAGAGTGGCATGAAATTAGTGGCAAAACAATTGCTCGTTCCAGCGATAGCAATAAATTAAGATGCAAAAATATATCATTACTTGTGTCATCACAGTTCTAGTGCTTCATTACAACACCGGGAGTTGATTTTTGTTTTTCTTCCGCTTGTTCTTCCCCTTCATCACTTGGTTCAATAACAGACAAGCTTCGCCTTCAATTTAAGATTTGGCATGTCAACTAGGGAGCACAAGTATAGCACTAAACAACGACATTAATTTTCTAATGAAAGTGGCAAAATACAGGCCAACAGTTGTGAAATATCCATATCTTACCTCAATGGGATATTATGGTGCACATACAGATTGGAAGTCTTGTCTCCATTTGTGTAGTTCACTAAAATCAAGCAACATTACCTTACAAGTAGCACAACATATGAAAGCACATTGCACAATCATGTGAAAGAAAGCTAGTACTGATCTCATGATGCGGAATTCAAACAACTCATAAGAAGAAGATCTGAACCAAATTTGCCAACATGAATAGGAAGTAAGATCTCCTCTTGTGCAATTCCACTACGATCAAGCAATCAAGCAACCTTGTCAGTGTGACATTTTGGTTGAACTGCACAAAACACTCTTAAAAAAATGTTTTGTGTAGTGCAACCAAAGGTCACAATAGCAACGAGGTGAAGTAGATAACCTGTTTACATAGAGGTGCAAAGGAAACAAGTAGTGGTCAATAACGGTGGATGACACAAAAGCCAACAAAAAGAAGCATCTAACTTATCTAAATGGGAAAGAAAGCATGACAGTAGGATTTCTCAAACGGTGACATTGATTAATATTAACAAAGAGATTATATTAACAATAAAATTTGTTAAACATGTAATTTGCTTTTAACTGTGGCATTGCATCAATTTTCCAGCGGCATTAGAGGGTGTCTGTATACAGGGACTTTTTGGTGTAGGGACTAAAAAACGTCCTTGTGAGTCCCATCTAAACCAAACAGTAGGGACTTTTAGGGACTAAAAGTGGGCATTTGGGACTAAAGAAAGAAGACCCCGAGGGAGAGTCTTTGTGGGACTTTTTCCAAAAGTTTCCCCTGCCCCGCATCGCACTTTGTCTCTATTAGTTCATTACTAGGGGTAACATGGTCTTTTAGCATGTTATTTAGACTAGCCACAATGGAAAGTAACATACACTAGTAACATACACATATCCCTAGATGTGTTACAACCTTGCATAGTGGCTAGTAACATAAGTATGGTAACATGCGAAGCCTCATTTATTAGGTTATATACTCATATTGCATTGGGCTAGTTAAGTTACTGAAACTACCTCTCTCCTCATTAACTCACTGCCACACAAGCAAATTTGTTGAGTTGGACTCGATGTTACTGCTGAAGTTACTCCCACTGTGGCTACTCTTAATAACCTCTAGTCCATGTTTAGTCCCTGGAACCAAGCAGGTAGGGACTGGCGACTTTTTAACCAAACAGGGCCTTAGATTAACAACAACTAAAGAGTTGCACGGGACAGTGGATGCACCAGCACCATGTGCATCTACCGATGTATGAAGGGCTGATGCACAGTCTGTTGCAACAAAGAACAAACAAACAAGGAGCATATTTGTGTTGGTCCTAGTTTTTTATCTTTAGACACCTTTCCCTATGTGAACACAACAAATCTAGTCATGCTCAAACTCTACAGCCCTGTCCCCCAAAACAAAAAGATTAGTTTGTTATAGATGTGTGTACTGCATTTAT
The DNA here is from genome assembly GCF_002162155.2 of Triticum dicoccoides. Taxonomy (NCBI): domain Eukaryota; kingdom Viridiplantae; phylum Streptophyta; class Magnoliopsida; order Poales; family Poaceae; genus Triticum; species Triticum dicoccoides. Next base: position 249,603,443 of record NC_041382.1, read on the forward strand.
CATCGTTTTCCCTTTTCAACCAACGTAGGTGCTGGATAGCCAGTCTGTACTAGTACTTTCCCCCTTCCTTTCCTCTTTGAACCACGTCCTAGATTCATGCTATACAACTTTCCCCACTACGTTCCCCCATTCCTTTCTTTCCCCCCTTCCTTTCCTTTTTGAACCACGTCCTAGATTCATGCTATCCAACTTTCCCCCACTACTTTCCGCCATTCCTTTCCTCTTTGAACCATGTCCTAGATTCATGGTATACAACTTTCCCCACTACTTTCCTGTTTGATCCAACACCTAGATTCGAGTGCAGAAGTGGAAAAAGCCCACATGTAGGTAGAGGAATGCATGTGGAATAAGTAAATTATACTGTAAGGTTCTTGGGCTGTAGTCCAGTGGGCAACCGGAGGCTATTCGGCCCACACTACGTACGGCGGCGAGGAAAAAGGGGTCTGATGCCTTCCCGCGCTGCCGCTGGGTGAAAGAGAATAGCTGCGCCGGTGGTGGATTCCATCCCTCACCAACGACGACATCGTTAAGCCTCCTTCCCTTCCCGACTGACGGATCCTGCCGGCTCTTTGAGCAGCAGTGAGGAGAGAGAGAGAGGCCAAGGAAGTCTTGTTTGGATCTAGAGAGGGTGGGAGAGTGTGAAGAGATCAACTACAAGCACTGATAGTCCAGTGTGTGTGTGTGTATATATATATACTGAGAGACAATGTGAAGAGTGCAAACCCTAGAAAACAAGCTCCGAGGCTGCAGCATATACGTGATGAGGTGATTATACGGTCACTACGAGATCGTATAGCTCCGTATCCATCCATTTTGACCAGTCAAAGAATCCTCCTGGCACCGCCCAGATCACTTTCTTTCTCTGTCATGCAGGGCCTACCTGTCATTGGCTCGAAGAAAGAAGTCGAACAAAAACAAAATTATGCTCAAGTGTAGTTATCCAACCCGAGACCTCAAGTTTGATGAGCCAACAGGCTAACAAGCTACACCACCCTCCCGTTATGTTCAATGAGAGGAAAATAACCTTTTATACATTCTTGCATTCGTGTGAAAAGCATGCCAATTTTTTTTTTGTGCGAGTCATTGGGATTTAAATCATAATCGTGTCATGTGGATGGGCGAACAGGCTGACCAGGTACACCACCCTCCTGTTATGTTCAACGAGAGGAAAATAACCTTTTATACATTCTTGCATTCATGTGACAAGCATGCCGTGTTTTTTTGCGTGTGAGTCATTGGGATTTAAATCATAATTGTGTCATCTGGCTTTGTTGGTAAGGTCTTTTGGGATTTAAAGCAGTGTTGGTAGTACAAAATAATGCAGCCTTAGTCACCTTACCTCTCTCCGCGTAGTATGTTGGGTCCCACCAGTCAGAGGGTGAAACAAACAAATTAATAAGAAAAATTAAAAGCACCAATGGTGTATCTTACCTCACACATCTCGCTACTGCTCGTGAACACTATCCAATTGATCCCTCTGTTCGCTCACCTACTATTTTAAGTGAACCCTTATTATAACATGGACCCAATTTTGCGCACTTGTATTCGACCTAAGTCAGTGTGCCACCGTATCTCGTACTACTCCCTCCATCTAGGTGTAATCAATCAAAGCCCTGATTTCTGTCTCTAAACGGAACAATTAATTCCAACAACTAAGAGATGCCGTTTTAGCTACCATGCAGGTCCACGTATTAACTCGCATGCAAACCTACTTTGATTTATTGACTGATCAACACATAGTTATATACGCTCCATGCATTGGGTTTCTGGGGGAGATAACAAGGTAGAATAAGCGTTTGGTTACATTGCTTAGTTCCAAATGCCTAACCTTGCCCGGCTAGCCTATAAACTTTTCTTGCTAAGGATCCAAACGCTCCCTAAGTAATTCGCATGATATTCCTATTCTATGAACCTGTGTGTGCATGTGCGTGTGTGTTTAGCAGCATGTGTGTTTGTAAGAGAGAGCGACACATCGACCTACTCCTACAGAGAGATGGTGTGTAGTGTATGATTTAGCCGCGAGAGTCAGTGCATCCTCTTCCAGCCGTCTGGTCAGAACAGGCGGACCACTGCCACGCCCGCTCCTGACCAGCCTAGCCCACCCAAAGCCCGTCCATCGCCCGCGCGCGCTTCTCGCCCAAAACGGTCAGCACCGCTCCAAAGAATTGGTGCCGCATTCATGCGCGGGCAGAGCGGACGTGACCTGTCACTGGCGCCTGTGTTGAAGAGAGAAGCGGGTTCAAGAGTGATGGTTGCTTTGTCCGTCCAACTTACAGCTGGGTCTATGTGATTTGACGGCTAATTGGTCATTATTACTGATGTGGTAGTACTAGATTACAATTTTCTCCATTCTTACAGCAGAAGAGTGCGAGGGCAGTGAAAACACGCAGGCTCAGTGATTACATGGCCCACCTCACATTATCACCATATTTTCTGGACACCGTGCGACACCTAACTCTTTAAATAGTAATACTACTAGTATAGTACGTATTGTAATTTATCAGCTAGATAAATTTGTACAATGCTATGAAGCTTCCAGCTTCTTTTTCATGTATCTTGCAACCAAGTTGGCCCGTTGCAACATTTCATCAAATACAAAGGAGACTAACATGCATGCTATTGCATCTCAATGATTGATAGATCATAGCCAATATGTACTCCCTCTGTTCCAAAATAAGTGTCTCAACTTTATGCAAACTTTGTACTACTACTAAAGTTGACACCTATTTTGGAATAGAGACAGCTAAAGAAAAAAATGATCGATGCAGTCTCTAGACCTTGAACTGTAAACCCTAACCAGGCTTTAGTTTGCTGGCAACGTTGGAGCTTTCGAAGAAATGAAGTTTGCAACCCTTAGACCATCTGATCATTTTGTGCAGTTTCACGAAAATCGAGATGAACATACCTGTGGCAAAGAAATTGATGAAGAATGATTAGAATAAGATTACTGGGACTACTTGATGACACATAAACTCATCACAAATATAGTACGTAGAAGCCAGTAGAGGTATGTGCGGGGCAGAGTTGTAGAGAAATATCCAAATGGAGTGATGTGGGAAGCTGGAGTAGTGGTGCAAGCCAGCTGTAAAGGGAGTTGTACCTGAGGGATGTCGGGACGTAGCTCAACCTAGAGGAGGGCGGCGGGATGCGGCAACTACCCACGTCGCGGCAGTGAGCATGGGACGAAGGCAACCTCACCGGCTTTGTGAGAGAGAACTGCGTGGACCCCTGATCGGGAAGTGCCGATAGTGGGTTTTCGCTGTCGGCGACGGAGACTGCATCTACACTAAGGGACTATTTGGTTCCCAGCCAAACCTTGATAGACTTTCTGTCAACTAACCTTAGGCAGGTTTGACCAAGTTAGGTAGGTGTTTGGTTCTAGCCACACATAAGGCAAGAATGTTTTTATGAGCAGTGAACTCCACATGTCATAGACACAAGAAGTGTGGCAAGATTCCCTTAGGCAAGCCAAAGTGTGGCTAACAATTTGAGCAACTCAACTAAGGCAAGTGTTGCAACACCCACGATGCGGCAATATCTCCCACGTGCCGGGGCATGACTTAGAGGCATAGCCGCATGGTAGGTTTGTCGCAGGAGGGGTAATCTTCACACAATCCCATGTACTGAATAGAAAGGGATAAAGAGTTGGCTTATAGTCGCCACTTCACACAATACATAATAATCCATACATCATCCAAGGTACAAACAAAGGTCCGACTACGGAACCAAAATGAAGAAAGACCACACCAAATGCTAGATCCCCGATTATCCCAACTGGGCTCCACTATTGATCAACCGGAAAAGACACAAAACAACGATCAAGATCTTCATCGAGATCCCACTTGAGCTCAGTTGTGTCACCTACACTGGTATCATCGGCACCGGCACACTGTTTGGAAGTATCTGTGAGTCACGAGGACTCAGCAATCTCACACCCGCGAGATCAAGAAAATTTAAGCTTAAAGTTAGGAAAGGGGTAATGGGGTGGAGCTGCAGCAAGCACTAAGCATATATGGTGGCTAACTTACGCAAATAAGAGCGAAAAGAGAAGCAACGCAACTGTCGAGAAGCTATAAGTGATCAACAAGTGATCCTGAAGCTACTTACATTCAAGCATAATACAAGAACCGTGTTCACTTCCCGGACTCCGCCGGAAAGACACCATCATGGCTACAAATGCGGTTGATGCATTTTAATTAAGTTAAGGGTCAAGTTCTCTACAACCTAGTATTATCAAATTCCCATCTTCCCATAAACGCGGACACAACTTTCGAAAGTTCAAACCCTGCAGGGGTGTTCCAACTTAGCCCATCACAAGCTCTCATGGTCAACGAAAGATATTCCTTCTCCCAGGAAGAACCGACCAGACTCGGAATCCAGGTTACAAGACATTTCGACAATGGTACAACAAGACCAGCAAAGCCGCCCGGATGTGCCGACAAATCCCGATAGGAGCTGCACACATATCTCATTCTCAGGGCACACCGGATGAGCCAGACGTCGGGTTGGCATAGACCCTGGTTGCTTAGGGGGCGCCGGACATCGCTCGGGTTGGACCAACACTTAGAGAAGCACTGGCTCGGGGGGGTTAAAATAAAGATTACTGAGGGAGTCCTGGATTAGGGGGTCTCCGGACAGCCGGACTATATCCTTTGGCCAGACTATTGGACTATGAAGATACAAGATTGAAGACTTCGTCTCGTGTCCGGATGGGACTCTACTTGGCATGGAAGGCAAGATAGGCAGTACGGATATGTATATCTCCTCCTTTGTAACCAACCTTGTGTAACCCTAGCCCTTTCCGGTGTCTATATAAACCGAAGGGTTTTAGTCCGTAGGACAACATACAATCATACCATAGGCTAGCTTCTAGGGTTTAGCCTCTCCGATCTCGTGGTAGATCTACTCTTGTACTACCCATATCATCAATATTAATCCAGCAGGACATAGGGTTTTACCTCCATCAAGAGGGCCCGAACCTGGGTAAAACATTGTGTCCCCTGCCTCCTGTTACCATCCGCCTTAGGCGCACAGTTCGGGCCCCCATACCTGAGACCCACCGGTTTTGACACCAACATTGGTGCTTTCATTGAGAGTTCCTCTTTGTTGTCGCCGTTAGGATTGATGGTTCCTACTATCATCGATGGCGATGCAGTCCAGGGTGATTCTTTTCTCCCCAGACAGATCTTCGCTTTCGGCGGCTTTGCACTGTGGGCCAATTCGCTTGGCCATCTGGAGCAGATTGAAAGTTACGCCCCTGGCCACCAGGTCAGTTTTGGAAGCTTAAACTACACGGACGATATCCGTGGAGACTTGATCTTCGACGGATTCGAGCCTATGCCTTGTGCGTCACGCGGTCACGATGAGTATGATTTAGCTCTACCATCAGATAGTGTTCAAGAGATCGCACAGGTGGCAGCTCCGACCCTCAATTCGGAGCCAGGTGCGCCTTCTGCGGACGGGTGGATGGACCCCGCCATAGAGGCCTTACCCTCAGTGGCGATCGAGCCAAACATCGACCTTACCTTGCACGAGAGCCGTGCTGTTAAACTGCCGGATCCTTCTCCGGCCACGGACTCCGAACCGCCTGCGCCCGTTCCTGTCGAATACGATTGGGCGCCGATCATGGAGTTTACCTCCGCAGATATTTTTTAGCACTCGCCCTTTGGCGACATACTGAACTCATTAAGGTCTCTCTCCTTGTCAGGAGGATCCTGGTCGAGCTATGTCCGGCAGGACTAGGATGCGGACGACGAAGAAATTCGAGGCCCACCCACCACCCACTTAGTAGCCACTTTCGATGACTTAACAGACATGCTCGACTTTGACTCCGAAGACATCGACGGTATGGACGACGATGCGGGAGGCGAAGAGGGACCACCGCCCATAGGGCACTCGACAGCCACCTCATCATATGACATATACATGGTGGATACACCCAAAGAAGGCAATGGCGACGAGATAGCGGAGGATGACCCCTCCAAGAAGCAACCCAAGCGCCGACGTCAGCGGAGCCGCTCTAAGTCCCGCCAAAGCAAAAGTGGTGATACCGACACAGGAGATAATAATACTCCGGATAGTGCCGAAGACAACAACGATCCCCTCTAGTAAGATTTAGAGCAGGAGGATGGAGGAGCCAGCCCTCCTGAGGGAGCGGCAGATGGAGAGACGGAGGATGATAATTACATACCCCTTCCGAAGACGAGGCAAGCCTCGGCGATGATGAATTCGCCGTGCCAGAGGATCCCGTCGAACAAGAGTGCTCCAAACGCCGACTTATAGCCACGGCAAATAGCCTTAAGAAAAAGCAGCAGCAGCTTCAAGCTGATCAAGATCTGTTGGCTGACAGATGGACTGAAGTCCTCACGACCAAGGAATATAAACTCGAGCGCCCCTCCAAGAGTTACCCAAAATGCAGGTTGCTACCCTGACTAGAGGAAGAAGCGTATGACGCGGCTGATCGGCCACCTCGTGGCCACGATAGAGAGGCATTCCAGCCAAAAACTCAGCCCGCACCCCAACGCCATTCAAATAAAAAGGCATGGGGAGATACACCAGACCTGCGAGACATATTGGAGGACAAAGCAAAGCATGCAAGATCAATCTACGGATCACGAGGGCGTGCCACTCTGCGAGACGATAAACGTCACGCCGGATACAGTAAAAGCAAATCCGGCCGGGCCGAACACAGCGGGCAAGACCCATTCAAGCTGCGTCGCGATATAGCCCAATACAGAGGCGCCGCACACCCCTTATGCTTCACAGATGAAGTAATGGATCATCAAATCCTAGAAGGTTTCAAACCTGTAAATATTAAATCATACGACGGTACAACAGATCGCACAGTATGGATCAAGGATTTCCTCCTCCATATCCACATGGCCCGCGGTGATGACTTACACGCCATCAAATACCTCCCACTAAAGCTCAAGGGACCAGCACGGCATTGTCTTAACAGCTTGCCAGCCGAGTCCATCAGCTGTTGGGAAGATCTGGAAGTTGCATTCCTTGACAACTTTCAGGGCACTTATGTGCGGCCACCAGATGCCGATGACTTGAGCCACATAATTCAGCAGCTAGAAGAATTGTTCAGGCAATTCTGGACTCGGTTCCTAACAAAGAAAAATCCAATTGTCGACTGTCCGGATGTAGAGGCCCTAGCGGCTTTCAAACACAACATCCACGACGAATGGCTAGCCCGGCACCTTGGCCAGGAAAAGCTGAAATCTGTGGCAGCCCTCACGACACTCATGACCCGCTTTTGTGCGGGAGAAGACAGCTGGCTGGCTCGCAGTAATAACATATCAAAGAACCATGGTACTTCGGATACCAAGGACGGCAACAAGCATAAGCGCCGCATTAACAGCGATAATATCGAGGATACGGCAGTTAATGCCGGATTCAAAGGCTCTAAACCCGGTCAGCAGAAAAAGCCATTCAAACAAAGTACGCCGGGTCCGTCCAGCTTGGACCGTATACTCAATCTCTCTTGTCAAATACACGGCACACTAGAAAATCCAGCCAATCACACCAACAAGGATTGTTGGGTGTTCAAGCAGGCCGGCAAGTTAATTGCCGAAAACAAGGACAAGGGGCCACATAGCGAGGACGAGGAGGAGCCCTGGCAGCCACACACCGGAGGACAGAAGAGGTCGCCCCCACAAGTGCGGATGGTGAACATGATATATGCAACCCACATCCCCAAGAGGGAGCGGAAGCGTGCGCTCAGGGACGTATATGCGTTGGAGCCAGTCGCCCCAAAGTTCAACCCATGGTCCTCCTATCCGATCACTTTCGATCGCAGGTACCATCCCACTAGTATCCGTCATGGCGGATTCGCCGCACTGGTTCTGGACCCAATCATTGACGGATTTCACCTCACTCGAGTCCTTATGGATGGCGGCAGCAGCCTAAACCTGCTTTATCAGGACACAGTGCGCAAAGTGGGTATAGACCCCTCCAGGATCAAAGCCACAAAAACGACCTTTAAGGGCGTCATTCCAGGCGTAGAGGCCCATTGCACAGGCTCAATTACACTGGAAGTGGTCTTCGGATCCCCGGATAACTTCCGAAGCGAAGAGTTAATCTTCGATATAGTCCCGTTCAGCAGTGGTTATCATGCACTGCTCGGGCAAACCTCATTTGCGAGATTCAATGCGGTACAGCATTATGCATACCTCAAGCTCAAGATGCCAGGACCTCGCGGGGTTATTACAGTCAATGGAAGCACCGAGCGCTCTCTCCGAACAGAGCAGCACACTGCGGCCCTCGCAGCAGAAGCGCAAAACAACCTCTCAGGGCAATCTACCAGTTCGGCGTTTCAAGGCCCGGACACCTTCAAGCACGCTCGGAGCAATCGGCAAATAGACCGCCTGGCGCGATCTGAGCTCGCGTAGCAATGCGGCCCCCACCCCAGTCCCAGCCAAACGGTGAAGCTCGTGCCACGTGTACATAATTACGCATTAAAAATACCATGGGCACAGGTGGGGAGGGGGGCACACTGCGGCACGCCCCAAGACGGGGCTTAAACCAAACTAGGGGCTTCCCGTTTGGTTATTTTTCTCTTTTTCAGGACCTTAATCTCTGGAAACCCTGTCCGGCAGCACTATTGCCGAACACACGATGCAACAACCAAGGAGGCAGACAGCTACGTCACACCACAGAATTCCCAGGTGGATTACAATAACGAGCGAAATATTTGATTTAATACTATTCCTCACCTTGCCCTTGGAAGGGACATAGTCCCACTCTTTGCTTATCGCACTATCTGTATCATTCTGCTTTAACGCAGCTTTTTAAATAAACAATGCATAACATCACGACTATTATTGCATTCTTGTTATATATATATATATATGTGTGTGTGTGTGTGTGTGTGTGTGTGTGTGTGTGTGTGTGTGTTCATTAACGACGCCTTGCAACCGTACACTTTGGTACGACCAATTCACTAGGGGCTTACGTACCCCACAATATGGTGTGAAAAGTCCGAACACTTTCACAAGTGCGGCACCCCGAACTTATAGCATTATATGCATCAGCTCTGAATCATGTCTTTGGTCAAATGTTGTGTTTGCCCGACTGCTATGTTTTGGTACCTTACGTTCCGCTCTATCGGCTAAGGTAGCGCTAGGAGAACTACTGCGATTGTGCCCCGGTTCTGCCGGGCTTAGCACCTCAGTAGAGAAAGCTAAAACTGACTGTCATGATAAGGCGAGAGACTGGTCGCTGTTCGGCGAGGTTTTTGAGTCCCTAAAAACTTATGCCGCTTAGAGCGAGGGGCCGGCCCTGTCCGGCTTAAAGGCGTGTATCACGCCCGAATTCGGCCTTCCGAATACCAGGGGCTTCGCCAAAATTTAAAATTATAGAATTCTATGGCTAAGTGAGAGTGATAAAGCATTATTAGTCCGGTTGCCTTGTTCGTTGTGCTGAGCACCTCCCTCGAAGGACCCAAACATGGGAACAAGAGTGCTCAGGTTTATCCGGAACACCCAAGCACTCGTGGCATGGGGGCAGAAGCCGAGGACTAGCCATCTCTCAGATTGGATAAACAGCCAAACAGAAGGTAATATTTTAAATTCACACAAAACGTTGCATAGCGCATATGAAACAAGTTTTCATCATACAGGATCACACGAGCAAGTTTACTCAAATATTACATCCTTTGAACATTCATCCGCCACAAGATGGGAACCCTTCAGGGCACCCTCATAATAAATTTCGGGGGTGCGATGCTCTTTGCCCTGCGGCAGCCCTTCCTTGATCAGATTCCCGGCGTCTAGCTTGGCCCACTACACCTTCACATGGGCGAAAGCCCGGCGTGCACCTTCGATGCAGACGGACCGCTTGATGACCTCCAGCCATGGGCAGGCATCCACAAGCCACCTCACCAGGCCAAAGTAGCTGTTTGGAAGGGCGTCGCCAGGCCATAGCCGGACTATAAAGCCCTTCATGGCCTGTTCGGCCGCCTTGTGTAGCTCAACCAGCTGCTTTAGCTGGTCGCTCAAAGGCATCGGGTGTTTGGTCCCAGTATACTGAGACCAGAACTGCTTCTCCGTTGAGCTTCCCTCCTCGGCTTGGTAAAACTGTGCGGCATCCGACATGTTGCGGGAAAAATCTGCGAATGCTCCTGGAGAGCTCCTAATTCGGGTAAGTAATCGGTAATTTACTTTTACATGCTTGCTCTACATATAGAATGCCTTACCCGCCGCTATCTTCTTCATTGCGTCAATCTCCTGGAGGGCGTTTTGGGCTTCAGCCTTGGCACTTTTCGCACTCTCGAGGGCCGCGGCAAGCTCAGACTCTCGCATCTTCGAGTCAAGCTCCAACGCCTCGTGCTTCGTCACGGGAGCCTGGAGCTCTTGCTGCACCTCGCCCACCCGAGCCTCTTGCTTTTCTCATTCGGTGCGCTCCTTGGCCACTTTATGTTCGGCCTTGGTTAGCACTTGCTTCAGGGTTGCCACGTCGGTTGTGGCCCCTGGCACATATACGATGATCCTGTCATTTTGCAATCGCGTCTTTATATATATATATATATACATATCTATAGACAGGGTATTACTTACCCTTGTTCTCCTTGATCTGCCTCTTGTCAAGGCCGAGCTCTTTCTTGGACCCCTCGAGGTCCTGCTTCAGTATGGCAACCTCCGCAGTCAGTGCGGCGGACGCCAGCAGCGAGGCCTGCATACGCATATTGACATACTTATATTAGACTCATGCGATATTATTTGATCCTCTGTTTGGCTTTTCTTTGTGAACACCGAACAAAGCATCAGGGGCTACTGTCTATGCGGTAATATTTTTCCTATATTTTAAAAAACTTACCTCAAAGCCTGTTCGAAGGCTGGCACAGGCTTTAGTCAATCCGCTCTTGGCGGACTGAACCTTCTAGACCACTGCACTCATAATAGTACGGTGCTCCTCATCGATGGAAGCGCCACGAAGCGCTTCAAGCAGATTGTCCGGCGCCTCTGGATGGACAGAGGTCACCGGCACAGGTGTCTTGCACCTCTTAGAAGGAGGCCGCCTGCCCGAACCCGGAACTACTGCAGGTTCCGGCGCGGTGTTCGGCTGAGGGCCGAACTCGGAGCTCTCAGGGGCCTTGTCTCCTCGGCTCCCGGAGTCCGGGAGGCCGCCTTGAGGCGCCTCCAGGACTGTCTCCCCTCGACCCGGTGCCTCGTGAGACAGCACCTCGGCGTCGTCCGCAGGATAGGGTGAGGTGGCGGTTGGAACTGGATCGTTATCCATGTCCGACGATCCCAGGGAGCCGTCCGATGATACATCGATACGGGATCGGGGCGGCCTGCATAGTCATATTTCAGCATTAGGTAAAGTAGTGCGGCAAAGGAATACTATGACTTACTCTGGTATCCGAATACTTAGGACTTCCCCAGGGGCTTGGCCCTGGGCAGCCACTCGTCTTCGCCGTCGGCGGCGGTGGTAGAGTAGTCCGGAAGGAGAGTCCTTCCCTTCTTGGACCCTTCGGCCCCCCTAGTTGGGACGGCCTTCCTTTTCTTGTCTCCCGTGCCTGGAGGGGGAGCATCTTCTTCTTCCTCCTCGTCTTCGGGGGAGGAGTGTGCCGCAGAGTTATCGGATGATCAGTCCAATAACACATGGCGCCGGGAACTCTTTCGGGTTGCCTTGGCCTTCTCCGGCACCTTGTAAGGAGCCGGAGTCGGCATCTCCGTCAGGAGAGCGCACGCAGTGTCTTCGGGCAAAGGGGCCGGACAGTTAATCTGCCCCGACATCTCAACCCAGTCCTGTCAAAGGCGTGGAGATTAGACCCCGCACATGACTAAGCTAGGGGAAATAAATGTCCTACAGGACGTATTGAACTCACCGAACGCGCTAGGCGCTTTTCGCTTAGTCTGCGGTCCTCGGCGAGAGAAGGAGGGACCCCGGCGCCCTTGAACAGCACCTTCCAGACGTCCTTGTGCATCGTATCAAAGAGCTCGTTCAGAGTCTAGTGCCGGGCCAGGTCGAACTCCCACAAGTTAAAATCCCGTTGTTGACACGGATGGATTCGGCGGATGAGCATAACCTGGACTATGTTGACAAGCTTGAGCTTCTTGCTTGCCATACTCCGGATACATTTTTAGGAGTCCATCCTGCTCCACCGATGAACCCCACGACAAGCCCTTCTCTTTCTAGGAAGTGAGCCGTGTAGGGAATCCGGATCGAAACTCGGAGGCTGCCGCCCATTTGGCGTCGCGCGGCTCGGTGATGTAGAACCACGCCGATTGCCATCCCTTTATTATCTCCATGAAGGAGCCTTCAAGCCATATAATGTTGGGCATCTTGCCCACCATGGCTCCGCCGCATTCTACTTGTTGGCCTCGTACCATCTTCGGCTTGGTATTGAAGGTCTTTAACCACAGGCCACAGTGGGGCTGAATGCGGAGGAAATCCTCACACACGACGATGAACGCCGAAATGTTGAGGACGAAGTTCGGGGCCAGATCATGAAAGTCCAGCCCGTAGTAGAACATGAGACCACGGACGAATGGATGGAGGGGAAACCCCAGTCCGCGGAGGAAGTGGTGGAGGAAATCTACCCTCTCGTGAGGTTCCGGGGTAGGGATGATCTACCCCGCAGCGGGCAGCCGATGCGCGATATTCGCGGCTAAGTATCCGGCTCCGCGCAGCTTCTTGATGTCTCCCTCCGTGACGGAGGAGACCATCCACCTGCCTCCTGCTCCGGACATGGTTGGAGAAGGTTGAGGTGGGAAGTGCGGACTTGGGCGCTAGAGCTCGAGTGTGCGAAACCAGATGAGCAAAGGAGGAAGAAGGCATGGATGAAAAGGTAAATCCTTATCCCTTTATATGGGCGGAGAAAACTAAGTGTCCCCACTAGCCTGGTAAAACTCGCTTATCCCCCAAGCGCCGTAATCAATGGCGCAGTTGGGTTACCCACGCCCGTATTGATGAGAATCCTGTGATAGGGGGACACGATCTCTGCTTTGACAAGACGTGTCAAAAAACTGCCTCGTGTTATGTGCTGGGCTAGTTAAAGGAAATGGTTCGAATAATCACCGGGCCATGGCATAATGTCGTGTTGCCAAAACAAGTCAGCAAATTAGATTTGTGAAAATATTATTCTCTCTACGGTGGTATGTGGAACTTATTTTGCAGGGTCGGACACTATCCTTGTCTTCAAATTCTTCTGTGATGTATTCGGAGAAGGAACCCGCCTTGCAATGCCGAAGACAATACTGCGTGCCGGACTCATCGTCATTGAAGACTGGTTCAGGGGCTACTGAGACAGTCGGACTATATCCTTTGGCCGAACTGTTCGACTATGAAGATACAAGATTGAAGACTTCATCTCATGTCCGGATGGGACTCTACTTGGCGTGGAAGGCAAGCTAGGCAGTACGGATATGTATATCTCCTCCTTTCTAACCGACCTTGTGTAACCCTAGCCCTTTCCGGTGTCTATATAAACTGGAGGGTTTTAGTCCGTAGGACAACATACAATCATACCATAGGCTAGCTTCTAGGGTTTAGCCTCTCCAATCTCGTGGTAGATCTACTCTTGTACTACCCATATCATCAATATTAATCAAGCAGGACGTAGGGTTTTACCTCCATCAAGAGGGCCCGAACTTGGGTAAAACATTGTGTCCCCTGCCTCCTGTTACCATCCGCCTTAGACGCATAGTTCGGGACCCCCTACCCGAGATCCACCGGTTTTGACACCGACAATGACCCTCGGGCTCCAGAAATCGAAGAGAAAAAGGCTAGGTGAGGCAAATGTAAAACCAAGGTTGGGCCTTGCTGGAGGACTTTTATTCAAAGCAAACTGTCAAGGGGTTCCCATAACACCAAACTGCGTAAGGAACACAAAATCAAGGAACATAACACCGGTATGACGAAAACTAGGGAGGCAAGAGTGGAACAAAACACCAGGCATAAGGCCGAGCCTTCCACCCTTTACCAAATATATAGGTGCATTAAAGTAAATAAGATATAATAATGATATCCATGTTCCAAACAACGCTATATGAGGGACTGAGCAAAGCGGTAACGTAGCCAAACAACGGTTTGCTAGGAAAGGTGGGTTAGAGGCTTGACATGGCAATATGGGAAGCATGATGTAGCGAGTGGTAGGTATCGCGGCATAGAAATAGAGCGAACAACTAGCAAGCAAAGATATAGGTGATTTCGAGGGTATAGTCATCTTGCCTACAAAGTTCTCAGAGTTGACGAAAGCTTGATCCTCGAAAGCAAACTCAACAGGTTCCTCATCACGTACTCATCTCCCGGCTCTACCCAAAGCAAGAACACAAGAAAAGGACCAACAACCAATCACGGTGCAATGCACAAACAACATGATGCAAAACATGGCATGGCATGCGATATATGATATGCAATGCATATGCGTGCTCCAGAAGGAAAAGATTGATCAAAGCATCAACTTGGCAAACCAAGAGTGCCGCTGGAAAGATGAGATTATTTTGGTCGAAATCGATATTAAGATCACCGGAATCGGATGCACGGTTTGTAAATGGCAAGCAAAACAATAATGGCACAATTCTGCGATTAACAGCACGATGCCATCCAGAATGCAACAAGAAACTAAGCTACTGTGCTCCAACATAGCAACAAAGCACATGGAAGTTATCTACTCAAGATGCTTGACAAAAGATGAACACTGAGCTACGGCTAAATCACACAAGGGCATGCTCAAACAAGCATGGCAAAAATGCAAAATATATCAGCTTCACAGACTTAGTGAAAATACTGACATGCCATGAATAACATTAGGAAGCAATGTTTAGAGCAAGAAAACAACATGCTACAAGAACAGAACATAGCAAACAAAGGCATGACATGAATCTAATCAAATCATAGAACAGAAGTCCCTTACTGACCAAGAGCCAAAAAGGCATAGAAGACATGAAGGCACCCATGTAAACATAGCAAGTTTCGTTAACAGATTCAGACTTAGGAGAAAACTAGGCATTGTATAAACAGAGTTATGAAGGCATCTTTGCAAGCTCGGTTCACTAAACACCAGGCATTGAATGACAAGATAAGCATAGCATCAGCAAGATGGCATGTTCAAGAAGCTAACCAAGGCAAGAGCAAGTTCATAGCATGCATGGATCAACTACAACATTCATGGCAAAATTGATTAACATGTAATCAATCAGCCATGAACATTTTATAGCAAAAGTAGAGCAATATTAAGACATGCTAGGGCACTCCACAAATGCAAATAGGGGCATGGATGGACAGAGCATAACCATATGTCAAAATCATCCTTACTGAAGAACCTCTAAACGAGCATAGATATCACTGTAGCAACATGAATACATGGCATAAAAATAAAAGCAGGGAAATGACTTGAAATCCTAAGTCCCTGAAATCAGCAATATCATGAAGGCTACTTTGCATGCTTGTGCTAGTCACCACATAGATCACAAAAATACATTGCAGGCACCCATGTAAAGATTGCATGGCATAGATCAAAATACATGTAGATCTCATGCCCATATGCAGCACACAACAAATGTAGCAAAAATGACAAATCAACATAATCTGCTAAGTAACAGGAGCAAACATTTTCTAGCACTCTTGCATCAATCATTTTGGCATCAAGATGGACTCTAACAAGCATGTCACAATGGAATGAAATGAACAACACCTCATGATGAACATTTCGATGTATCATGCGCATGAAATGGAGCTGCGGTCATGAAGTTATGATGCGATGAACAGGGCCTGAAAATGTTAGGGAAAAGGGACTTAGTGGAATATCACCTCGCGAAAAGTCATCGCGGGATGAGATGGAGCGGGAAGGGATCTGGGTTGCGGGACGACGTGTTTGTATCGGGCACCTGGTGGATCTGATCCAGCTACTGCTCCGGCGAGGCGCGGACCCCGGCGAAGGGCAGCGCGGAGGCGGGTCGGTGGAGCGGAGCTGAGGAGGCGGCGGTGATGCAAGCGGGACGATGGCGCGGCGCGCAGGGCGGCGCGGTGGAGCTCTTGGCGGACACAGGGGCCGGCGAGGTCGGCAGTTGACGGCGGGAAGAACGGCGGTGGCGCGGTGGCGCTAGGCGGCGATGCAGCGGCGGGCGCCCATGGCGGAGAGGCCGCGGACGCCGGTGCGGGGCGTGGAACCGCTGGTGGCGCGCGGGATCCGGCGGCGATGGAAGGAGGCGAGGTGGCGGAGAAGGTCCGCCGAGCAGGCGTGAAACTCCGGCGGGATGCGGCGCGCCCGATGGCGGCGGAGCTCGCCGGCGACAGGGCACGGGGCGGCGGAGCTAGGGCAAGAGAGACCCGCGGCGGCGGCGGCGCAGATCCAGGTTGGGCGGGCCTTGGATGGGCTCCCCGGGCCGGCGCGGTTGCGAGACGGCGGCGGGACAGGTGGCACACCGCGACTGGTCGGAGCGACGTGGAGGGGCGCGGCAGACATGTCCGACCCGATCCGGACGTGTCCGGCGGCAGCGGGGGAGAAATTTATAGTTTGGACTCGAATTTTGGACGGGGAGGACATATTTATACGTAGGAGGAGTTTGGAGTGTCCAAATGAAGTGTAGTTTTCGACCACGCGATCGTGATCCGACGGTGGCAGACATGTGATAGGTTTCGATGGGTTATTGGGCCACTTTGGAGGGGTGTTGGGCTGCAACACACACAAGGCCTTTGCGGTTCCCCGGTTAACCGTCGCAGTATCAAACGGACTCCAAATGGCACGAAACTTGACAAGCGGTCTACTGATGGTGTACCAAGGCAGCTTGGGAAATCTCGGTCCATTCCTAGAAAGTTAACACCCACATACAAAAAGAGACAAAAGGGGGCGCCGGTGGATGTGGGAGTGTCGGATTGCAAAATGGACAACGGGGAAAATGGTCGGATGCATGAGACGAACACGTATGCAAATGCGATGCACATGATGACATGATATGAAATGCATGACATGAACAAAATAAAAACGAATACAAACCCAACCACAAAGGGAAAACATATCGCATCTCCCGAAAAGGAAAGAGTTGGAGCTGCGAATATGGCAAGTTACATCAGGGGTGTTACAAGTGTGGCAAGTATGGCAAAAATCATGTGTCAATAGATGGCAATGATAATCACAATCCAAACCGCCCCTAAGCATCCACCCCTTCCCCCGGCGGACGTGATCCACTGGGATGTTAGAGATGTGGCCACAGTCGTTTTGTGCGAGAGAGTGTGAAGAGAGCAACCCCAGCAAGCAACCGCGTAGGCTCGTCCTGCCTATGTATATAGTGGAGTGGTTTCCTTTTCTCTCCATATGAACCTATTTATATTGCATACGTGCCACTAAAGAAAAAACTTTATTTATAAATGACGCAGCACCTACTACTCGTTCTCCTATAAACCTTGAGCTTGGCATCTCCAAAATATTAACCTAGTGGTTGGCTCTTCGCCTCTTCGGGAAGTCGAGCAATAATAGTACTGAAGTATATATCGTTCTGGCTATATGAGACCGAATGAATTGATGCACGTCCACCACGTGGGCGAGGGTCGAGGGGCGAGGAAGAGTGCGTACTATTACGTCCGTTTCAATATGGACTACATTCGGAGAAAAATGAGTGAATCTACACTCTAAAATACATCTCTATACATCAGTGTTTGGAGTATGTACTAGTAGTTCATATTGAAATCTACTAAAGGACATATATTCCAAACAATATGATAATCTCTCTAACCAAGGCAGGGACAAGGAGTAATCGGAGGGAGTAGTAAAATTGTCTCCTCGTCCTGCGAGCCACCGCGCGCGTAGGCGCGGGAGCGGGCGTAAGGTGTAGTACTACTACATCCGTCCTGGTTTATAGGTCACCTTTGTAGTTCGTGCCAATTTTTTACCAAATATTTAGCTAACAAAATGTTAATGCATGTCAAACAAAATTATATCATTGTATTCGTATTTCAACATAGTTTTCAATGCTATAATTTTTGGTAACACGCACGAACATTTTGTTAGTTCAATCTATAGTCAAAATTTGACACAATATACAATATGCAATGTGTGTGAAATAGAGGCCTATCCATATCATATATAGAAGGGGCGATCCATGAGAAGAGAGGGAGGGGTCATAGATATCGATAGAGTCGAAGAGAGGATCAAGTGGGTGGGTGCGAGATCGATGAATAGAGCCATCGAAATTGTGTGTGTGCAAGTCAAAGATATAGGGCGACTGACCAACCGGAATGTCAGAGGGCACAGGGCAAGTTTGTGTGTGGTAGGGAGACATGACTAGACCACTCACTACAAAAAAATACACTTCCGTGATGATACGTGTTTGTCACAGTAGGTCGCTTTTTTGTCATGCATGTACATCCATGACAAATTTATGACAGAATCAAGATAGTCATACCTGTGCTGTCGTAGAAGTGTTCCATGACATTACCAAAATTATCATCATGGAAGTGTCCACTTCCATGACGATAAATCGCGCATCACAGAAGTTCTTTCATCAAGGGTGACCGACACGTGGCATCCACCGTAACGGAACGCCGTTAAGCTATCGGGTCGGGTTTTGGATCCGATAACCCGTTAACAGCCCCGACCAATGGGAAATTTCAACGTGTAAAATTCTTATTGGCTGGATGAAACATGTGTCAGCTCGTCAGTGGGTCAGATAGGTGCCTATGATACATCGACACGTGGCACGGCCCAACAGAGGCCCATTCCTGTGTAAAGGCCGGCCCGTTTGACTTTGTCAAAAGCTGGTGGGCCGGCCCATGGAAAGCCTGTTAACGGCCTGTTCGAATATAGCCCATTTACAGCCCGCTAACCCAAGGCCCGTTACGCCCTATCCGAATTAGGCCCAGTAGCGTCATCTGGGCCATCCAATATGATTCCAGCCCGTTTTCACTTGTGGCCCATGTATGGCCCATGACGTCTTTCGGCGCATATGTGTCCCTATGTAACTCTTGGCCTATTAACGGCCCGCGGTGAAACTGGCCCGTAATGAACAGTGTATCACTTTACACCCGTTAATGGCCCGTGGTGAAACTGGCCCGTGATGAATAGTGTATCACTTTATACCCATTAACGGCCCGTTATACTGTGGGGCCGTTTCCAGCCCATGTTATATTCCGGCCTTCTTCAGAGCCAATTTATTCTTGGGATCATTTCCAGCATTCGTTTACTTACGTCCCGTGATGTCTTTCAACTTGAAGTTGAGACTCAAGAAGCCGAACTGATTCAGGCAACGAGTTCGAAGAGCTGGTGCCAGCAGTGGTAGCTAGTAACTCGAACACTACATCAAGACATGACTTTGGGGTTGTCTCAGTGTCTTCAATATAGTTTTTATCAGCTTTCTTGGAGACCAACAGGGATGTCTCACTATCTTGAACCTTATCTGCATTACTTCCTTTACCATTGCATAACAGGGAACTCTTCTCCAATATTTTATCCGCGTTCTAAAAGAGAAACAAACAAACACATCTCAGGTTTACCAGTTCAGTAGTTAGGTGGACTGGATAACAGCATAAAACAAACATATATCTATGTAGTATGGTCACTGTATGGTCTATATCATTCTAGTTTATGTTGCCAAATCAAGATAGATACAATTCGAATCATATCTATTTAAGACAAAGCAGCATAGAAAAAATATAAGTGTGGGAACCTACACAGCAATAACAACACTTGTAATGTGCATGGCATGAGAACATAATTGTTTATTCAATTGAAACTGAAATCAACATAGAGCAAGTTACAGCAGCAAATAGCCAAACACGTTGAAGAAACAGGTTTAAAACATACATGTTGTGCCATTGGAGTTTCAATTGCATCCTTCAAATTTGAAATTAGTTGATATCAGTAAATACAGTGATGCAAGAGCAAAGTAGTATGAACCATAGCTACGGAACCTGACCTGAGAACAATTCTTCTTTTGCTTTAAGCGTTGACTTCGGGGTCGGAGTGGTGGTCCTCGTGATTTGGGCACTGTAGTTGCCTTACTAACTACTAGTGTTTGGGTGCTCTATGGTGGAGATGGTGCTGTGTCAACAGGAACTGGGTGTCTATCTGCTGGGGTTGGGATTAGAAGGGGTGTAGCTGGTTCTCTGTCCAACTGGGTAGGTGTACAATCTGCATGAGTGTGGGTTATGTGTGGTGGGGCTGGTTCTTGGGCAAGTACAACCGTGGTTCTACCTGCATCGACATGTAGCATGGTCTTTTTTGAAGACCGTGTTTTTACTCCCACAGATACTGCCATCACTCCCTCCAATTGAAATGGCTGATAAACAAGAAAAGTAATTGAATGTAGATACATTGTAAGAAAGACAGGTGCAATGGATAGTAGGGAAGAAAACAGGGCATGAAATAATTCACATTTATGTTGTCTAAGCAAACAGAATAGCGGGACATAATTTCACATATATGATGGCTAATTAAACAGGATAGCATGACACAATTTCACATGTATGATGTCTAACTAAACAAGATAGAATGACATACTTCAAAATATGATGACTATGTAAACAGGATGACATGATATAACTATACGATGTGTCTATTAAAGTGGTTGGCATGCCATAAATCACAAACATACCGTCGATGGAAACATGATGGCATGATATAATTCACGCATAGAATGCCATAATTTAAATATGATGACTATGTAAACAGGATGAGATGATATAACTATATTATGTCTTTAGAAAATGGATTGGCATGCCATAATTCGGATACATGATGTCTATGTAAACATCATAGCATGACATAATTCAAATATATGATTTATATACTAAGGAAGTGAGCAGAGGGCAATCACATATATGATGTGTCAACTAAGGAGATGGCATTCAATATTGTGTATATGATGTAAAAACTAAGCATTGCAATACAACATATGCATAATATGAGTAATATAACCCTGCCAAGTTTGAGCATACACCTCAGGGGGATAATAGGACTGGTCATCTGCCTCTGAATCCTCCTCTGAAGAGCTATCTATAACTAGCAAGATATATGCTTCAGCAGGTAGCATTGTCCGCTCTGAAGACCTTGTTTTGACTCCAGATTTCTCCATCACCAATTCAAATGGCTGATGCATAGGAAGAGCGGTTGAATATACAAACATTGTCGACAAAAGCAATGAGAAATTCAAAAAAAAGGACGGCATGATATAATTTACATATATGAAGCTTGCCTAAGCAGCATGGCATTGCATAATTCACATACATAATGCCTTGCAACAAGATAACATTGCATAATTCACATATATAATGTATTGCAATAAGATGGCATTGCATAATTCACATATATGGTAATTAGACACTAAACAGGTGGCATTCACACAAAGCATGTCTAAACTAAGCAAATGACATAGCAATGCAAGATACCATACGCACGATATGAGCAACATAACCCTGCCAAGTTAGGGCATGCACCTCGGGGGGGGGGATATGACTCGTCATCTGTCTCTGAATCCTCCTTTGAGGAGCTATCGGTAACCAGCAAGACATGAGCTTCGTCAGATAGCATTGTCTGCTCTGAAGACCTTGTTTCCACTCCAGATTTTCCATGACCGTGCCAAATGGCTGATGCACAGGAACATTAATTGAATGTACTAAAATTGTTGACAAATTTAACACGTAATAAAAAAATGATGGCATGATATAATTCACATATAAGATGACTGGCTAACCAGGGTGGCATTGCAAAATTCACATATATGATGCCTGGCTAGACAAGATGGCATTGCATGATTCACATATACGATAAAGAAACTAAATAGATGTCATTGACACAAAGCATGTCTAAACTAAGCAGATGACATCTTTAATGTATACAGTAAGCAATGCAAGGCACCATATGCATGATATTACCAACATCAGCATGCCAAGTTAGAGCGAAGACCTCATGGGGTAAATAGGAGTGGTCTTCTCCTTCTGAATCCTCATCATAATAGTTATCTTCCTCTTGATTGCGATTCGAAATGGGTGGAGGGGGCTGCCTTTGCACCCACCATGGAACGACGTCTGCATGAAATTTTATTGCCATGCAAGGCTCGTCTCTTTTGCTCTACATGATCAGTTCCATTGTGTACAATAACTAGCATGCATAGGAATAAAACATAGTGAGATTATGTAAGGAGTGCATGCACAAATCTAGAGTGATGGTAGCAAACTGTGGATAGACCCAAAACCAATGATAGCAGGCAGATAATAGCTTTAGTTAAAAAATACAGATAATGGCTCCTTTAATGTTTGTTTGCACCCAACATGAAACTCATAGTAGACACCAGAGATTAACCAGATAGTAGACAGATAGTACTGATTGCTGCCCCAATATGTACCCCACAACCATTTAAAAACTCAACTTCCAGCATTAGTTTGGAACTGACTCGGAGTCTAATAGGTGAACACGACGATAATGTAGCATGTCATCATATTAAGCGACGCATAACGTAAGCAGACACGGAAGAGTGCGACCTCTCTTGCAGACCCGTGTAGTCCTCAAGGTCATCTGCTCAGTTGCTGATGGTAATGAAGTTATCATGGCTGCCGGCGGCGGGGAAGAAGATCTGAGGCGGCGAAAGACAGTCTGGAGAGCAGATCCTTGCTGTGGTGAACCCTTCCGTCGTTGGAGCAGCTGAGCTGGGGTGGAACACAGCGCCGCAGGAGCAGGAAAAACCACACAAGGTTTTCTTTGACACATATCTGTAACGGAAGTAATTGAGTAAGGGCTTGTTTGAATTTGAGGATTCTAACAAAGCAGGGATAGGAAATAGACATGAATAGGATAGGAATGCACGTGCAAAACACATAATTTAAAAACACAGGATTTCTACCAATCTGGGTGTTTGATTCACAACAATTGGAAGATCACAGGATGCAAAAAAGCATGGTGAGATTAAGTCAAACCACAAGAAAATGTACGGTTATAATGCTATTATGCTACTATCTCTTAGTCCTGTGCTTGATGAATAGGAATATGAAAAGGAGGTGAAGTGGAAATTAGAATTCCTACGGTTTTTCTTTCAAGGAGACTCTAAAGGAACAAATCTGTCAGGACCCCGACTCGATGTCACATCGATCTAGCCGGTAACACCTCATATCACTTTGCGGCCTCACGCACGGTATCCCCACGGGTGTCGCCTTACCTTTGCCCGGGACTGTTTGCGCCTTTTGGCTCACGTATATGATAGTGTCGCTAGCATCCATATGATAAAGAGCCCGGGCTGACATGACTAGTCGTAAACCCAAAGTGGCACAGACTTACAGGGACAGGCATCCATGACCCAGCTTCGAACGTGTCGGTCATCAGCAAGTGGGTCCGGGCTGTAGCACTGGGCTAGCAGGACTCCGGTAAACCGGGCTGTAGCGGGCTAACAGGACTCCGGTACTCAAAGCGTGACATTTCCCCGAAGGGACAGACACAGGAACGAAGAAGGACACATGCCGGCCAGCCTAAGTGTTCCATAGCAGTAGCAAGCTACCATGGCTCAGCGGTAACACTAGGAGACATTTCCCGGTAAGAGAGGCTACTAAAGATAAACAACTAGATAGTCAGATCCCACACATACCAAGCATTTCAATCATACACACAATATGCTCGATATGTGCAAATACAACGAAGCATCACAACATGACTCTATGACACAAGTACTTTATTTAAGGCTCAGTGAGCCATACATAACATACACAAAGGTACGGGTCTCACGACCCCACATACAAGTCATACAGTCATACAAACCAGCAGCGGAAGTAACTTGTCTGAGTACAGACAACTAGTAAAATAAAAGAGGCTTGGAAAGCCTAGCTATACTACGTGGTCCTTCACAAGCTCAGGGTCACCACCTGGGTCTTTAGCCTACTCGTTGATGTCAACGTCTACATAGAACCCATCAGAAGGGGTTGCAGCGTCTTTTGTAAAAATGTAGATTATAGCAACATGAGTACAAAGGTACTCAGCAAGACTTACATCAGATCCTACATACATGCATAGTATCAAGAAGGGTTGGTGGAGTTATTGCAGCAAGCCAGCTTTGACTCTTGGCTAGGCTATCCTACGATACTCCAACTTGAAATGGTTTTGCGCACACGAGTCCACTACTCACCAATTCAATACACTACCGAGGATCCGCCTCCGTCTTCCTACGGAAGAGCCATCCTCGGCACTCACACTTATCTTGAGGCTTTTAGTAGTTTCCATTTACTTGTCTATGAACTGTATAGGCAACCAAGTAGTCCTTTACCGCGGACGCGGCTATTCGAATAGATCATGTTAACCCTGCAGGGGGTACTTCTTCATACACGCTCTCACCACTTACCGTCGTTTACACGACATGTACTCGGCAACCTTCAAGCGGAAGCCCAACGT
Source organism: Triticum dicoccoides (assembly GCF_002162155.2). Lineage (NCBI taxonomy): Eukaryota > Viridiplantae > Streptophyta > Magnoliopsida > Poales > Poaceae > Triticum > Triticum dicoccoides. Next base: position 249,627,759 of record NC_041382.1, read on the forward strand.
GGGTGTCGGCCACGACCTACCTAATCACCTAAGCCTCCAGTCCAGGTTTATCGCCTATTCAGGTTCTATCCGCAGGGAGTCCGGCCGAGGTTTCCCATACGGCCCCGAACGATGTGAACAGGGTTCCCGAGATACCTAACGGGTATTCGGTACACCCGGCCACGTACCTACCGCATCACAGCCCACCCCTACGGTCAGCGCTGTCCACGGCCTCCAGTAGGCTACAAACACCAGAAACTACTTGCAACTCCTGGACGGAGAACTAGGGTGAATAAGAAGCCGAGAGGGTCCATTGGTTTCGGGCCCAATGCATGGTAGTAGCTGATTCTTAAATCACACATACAGATCTCAGTGCTTAAGGTCGGCTTCAATGAAACAACCCACCATGTACTCCTACATGGCCTCTCATCGATACCTTTACCAAATCGTGTTCACCACACCACTCTCATTACCGACATAACATTTCACTCTAGCCCATCACCCAGATGAACCAGACCTGACACGACTCTAAGCATAGCAGGCATAGCAAGGTAGGAACAACACATACATATGGTTCAATCAACTCCTACACATGCTAGTGGGTTTCATCTAGTTACTGTGGCAATGACAGGTCATGCAGAGGAAATGGGTTCAACTACCGTAGCACACAGCAGTTTGAAACGCCTTGTCTTAATGCAGTAAAAGAGAGCAGGAGCGAGAACATGGGATTGTATCGATATGATCAATGGCTGGTTGCTTGCCTGATGGTTCGATGCACGGATATGGTTCTTCGTTAGGGTAATCACGATACTCCTCGGAGGCAGAACCTGTCGCAAAGGACATGATACACAACATCACCAAACAATGTGCAACAATATGATGCATGCATGAAACATGGCAATATGAGTGTGTTGGGCTAATGCAACTAAAACCAGAAGGGTTTGAACAAATTTGAATCAAGGATTCAAATTTCAAATTCAAATATGGCCTTTTAAAGTGCTTTTCCTTGTTCTGCTTGAAACATCAATTTAACTTGTTTGATCATGCATGAAAATAGTACAGATGGATAGATTGGATTTTTCTGATCATTTTTCATATATAATTTGTCCAATTTGGAGTTACAGAATAAAAGTTATGAATTTTTGAAGTTTAAATAATATTCTGGAATTTCCTGATTTAAATTAAATCCAGAAATTATAATTATTGCGCCAGCATGACGTCAGCATGACGTCAGTGGTCAACTGCGGCTGTCTGGGGTCAAACCTGACGTGTGGGGGCCACACGTCAGTGACAGGGGGGTTTAACAGGGTTAAATTAATCCTAATTAGGGATTAGTGGCGCTGGGGCCCACTGGTCAGTGTCAGGGGGTTAACTAACAGTGGTTAGCGCTAATCCTAATTAGCCACAGGGCTGGGCCCACCTGTCAGGGACTCAGGGGGGTCCTACCGTGGTCAAAGTGGGTCAAACCCACCGGCGACGTGACGCCGGCGAGGCCCGAGACGGCGGCGCGATGCGGGATCGCGCTACAGGGCACGGGCGAGGCCGTTCTTGGGCTCGTTGGAGAGCTCTTGCTCCCGCGCGTCGAACGGTGGTGGTGGCCGAGCCTGGGGTGGCCGGTACCGTCGACGGCGAGCTCGTGAGCGGCGGCCGGAGTTCGGGTGCGGTCAGAGTCGGCGTTGCAGGGGGTTTGGGGAGGCGTTGGTGCGTGCTGCGTGCTCCTAGTGAGGCGTGGAGCACGATAGTGTGCTCGGTTGGGCGCTACGGTGACCGTGGCCACGACGGCGACATCGCCGGCGGCGTGGAGCTCTCGGCCAAGGTGGGGCTAAGGCCTAGAGGTCGAAAGAGACCAGGGGAGAAGGGGGAAACGACTCGGGGGCTCACCGCGGTTGCAGTGGGCGTCGAAGCGGGCTCGGAGACGCGCTGGAGACGGCGAATTCGACGGCGATGATGGTCGGAGCCCGAAGAGGGGAACGGCGACGTGGCGGCGATGCAGGGCTTCCGGAGGCCCGTGAAGCGGTGGGGAGGAAGAGGGGGTTGTGGCGGAGCTTCTGAGCTAGTCGGGGGAGCGAGGGGTGGCCGGAGACGGCTGCTATGGCGAACGTCGGCGACGGTGGGGTTCGGCTGTGTGAGAGAGAGAGCGAGGGAGAGGAGGGAAGAGCCGAGGGCGAGTGAGAGAGAGCAGGGGGGAGGCGTGGCATCGTCCAGGGGCATCGAGGCGAGGAGGGGAGGGCAGGCAGGCAGGGAGAGAGGTGGCGTGGCGCGGTGGCGCGCGCGCGCGCCGGCCACACTCCCCTCCCTCTGTCGGGACGAAGACGACAGGAGGAGGGAGACGGGCTGGGCCGCCTGCTGGCTGGGCCGGCCAGCTGGATGGGCTGCACAGGGAGGAGCCCAGGTAAGCTTCTCCCTTTTATTTTTTTCTGTTTTCTAATTTCTGACATTTGTTTTGATTTAAATAATATATTAAATCATTTATTTAACTTATGCCAATTTTTGCAGGGGCTAGATATATTATTCCAGAGCTCCTTTATAATTGGCATAATATTTGGACATATATTAATATATATAGAAATATATTTCCAATGCAAATATTTATGCATTAATTCCAAATGCCCAAAATAAATGTCCATGAGCCACTAAAAATATTGGTTTGATTTTTATCTCTGTCCAATATTTTCAGAGAGCAACATGAGCATTTTCTTGGACCCTTTTGGAGAAATTTTTATTTGGGTCATTTTCAAAATGATTCTGAGGGTTTCACAGATCCCCATTTCAAGTTTCTGATGAAAGAGTAAACATGATGCAACACTCTAATGCATGACTAGCTAGGGTGTGACAAAATCCTACAGTTTTCATTTGCTCCATTCCTTTGCACCAAATTCATGAAAAGTAGTACCATAGGAAACTTTCCAATTCCGATGTTTTTCATTCACTTTTCCTTTCAAGCATTGGCGATTCTTGTAGGCAGGCTTGAGCAATGAAAATCCTACACTAAAAAATGTTTTTGTGCTACTTCTATTACTTTGGACCCAGGCCACTACCATACTAGCTCAACTCCCAGGCCCATCGACAAATGCACAGCTGAAACGCGCAGAGATAAATAATGATGGCGTTCAAGAGTGTCCATCACGGATAGCTAAGTTGCCTGGTACCTCACTGCTTGACATATAGTAGGCTAAAATAATCGTATTTCCCGTTACTACAAGTGCTCAGTGGACAATATATATAACATGTAGAGTAAAAAAGAGATGCAACAAGTGTAGAACCTCTTTGGCGAAGCCATGTCGGTCTCAGCGTGATTGGGTTGGCCGGTGAGGATGCTCCGGCTGACTTGTCTATCAGAGGAGGGGAAGAAGATCTTAGGCGTCTAGAGATGGAGCCCGAGGTACTGCTCCGCTATGATGAAGGGTTTCGTCGTTGGAGCAGCTCCGGTGAGTTGTATGACGCCGAGGCTGAAGCAGGACAAGAGAGACAACAAACAACGTGAACCTAAGTGGAATTCTAATAGAATCTCCAATACATGAAGTAAAATACATAACCACAAAGTGTTAGATGTAAAATACATCAGCCGCTCATCTCTGAACTTAACTGTCGAAACTAAACTTAACTGTCGAAACTGAACTTAACTGTCGAAACTGAATTTTGCTGTCGAAACTGAATTTTGCTGTCGAAACTGAACGAACTAGTAAGGTGAGGCTACACGTCGGTCGACTGACTTTTTCCATCTCTGGTCAGTCAATTTTGTAGCCGTTGGGTACGAAATCAAGGGCCTGCAGTTCATCTTCAACCTCCACCCCCTTGAGCCGGCCAAACAGCAGCCCCCCGCCGCCCGCGGCCGGCGGTGCGCCGCCCCGCCCACCCCGAAAACAATCCCCACCGCCGGTCCGCCGCCGCCCCGGCCATCCCTCTAGGCCACCCCGTGCCGAGCTTTTTCTCCAGCGATCCCCACACCACCGCCCCGCCAATGTCCCGCCACCGCCGGCAACCACCGCCCCCATCCTGAACCCTAAGATAGATAGTGGGGTATCTCTCCAGTGAGCCCCCCTCCCCGATGCGGCTGGTTCTTCCTTCACCCCGGCGAGCCCCCCACGACCTGAAAATCAACTGACCCAAAAGTCGATTCAGTCGACTGAAGTGTAGCTAAATATGAGCAGCATCACAAGCAAGAGCAAGAGCGAGAGCAGCATCGCGAGCAAGAGCAATAACAAGAGCAGACTTGGCAGGGGACCGAGAGCAAGAGCAGAGAAGCAGCGCGAGCAAGAGCTAAAGCAGCAGCAGGTCCTACTGATGTGGATGTCGCCGCCGAGGGAGCGACACCGTGGAGGAAGTGGCCGGTGACGCCGCCGTGGATGGAGCCGCACCGTGCCGGCTCGGGACCGAGCTCCGGCAGCACCGTGAGATCGAATCAAGAAGAAAATGTGGCAATTAGTGTACAACCTCTTTGGTGGCGCCTATTAGGCCACAGCTTCATCCGAGGAAACGGTGATGATGATGATCTTCCGGTGCTGCAGGTGAAGACGGCGGTGTGGGAATGGAGGTGGCGCAAAAGACGAGTGGAACGTCAGGGCAGCTCCTTGGAGGTGGAGGACGGGGTGGCTGAACCGGCGGGACGATGAGATCGACGACGGATCCTCATCCGGTACGGTGGATGTGGGACGTCGAGGTGTTGCTGTGGACGACGTCGTCGGGGGAGAGGCTACGGCTGAGTGGCGGACGGAGCAGGGTGTGGGGTTTCATCGCGAGTTTTCGCGGCCTCGGTGTACAAATGGGTGGGCGGATGGGATGGCAGTGGGGAACCATGGCTTAGAGACGCGCTTGTCCGAAATTTGGGGTAAGTTATGAAAGTACCCCCACCGATTTGAGGTGGTTCTTTCGGTTCAGGGGTACCACGGGCATTTCGCGTGTCTGGATTTCACAGGAGGTGGGAGTTTTCGCACGCGTTGTAATTTCGGAATAGCAAAGCGTGGGTTGACATGGAGGGAGTTGTCGGAGCACAACGAGACAAAGATATATCTTAAATATTTCGGGCTAACAAGGCGCGGGTTGAAGAGGCGGGACTTTCGCAGCACGATAGACAGAGACGCTAGCTTGAATTTTCGGCATAACAAGGCGCGGCTTGAAATTTCGGAAGAACAAGCTTAACGTGTATCCAAAAAAGACAATTTTCCCCTCAACACGCACAACACACACAAACACCATTTAGACTAGAGTAAGGTACACGTGCATTGCACGCAGGAGATTTGGCAACCAAATTATGAATAAATACCACATTATAGCATGCAAGCTTTGAGTCATATATGCATGATGTAGATGTTCGTTTAATTCTTATAATTCATTTCATTCAAAATCATCTAATTTTTATAAGAAAGCTAATCTATTTTAAGATTCATGGAAATGTGCGTCGTAAGACATAAAGTAAAAAAAAAATGGCAAATCATGTAGAAAAACATTTGGGTAATTCTGATACGGAAGATTCTAGAACAAATAAGAAGTGCTTGTGTTTTGATGTTTGTGCATTATGCTTAAGTTCAACCATGGAGTCTTCTAGATTATACATGTGGCGAAATCTGGTGGAATCTAGATGATATCCAACGGCCAATAGTGCTCAAATTTGCCATCTTTGGACCATCAGATTCGCCTCATCCAACAACCATCTTTCCAAGTTAAAGTTACCCGCACACAATAAAAAAAATATAATATATATAGGGGTATAGATATAGATATGTGATGCAAAAGCCTCCCATCATCTCCAATTAGAATAGTGTGTCCATGCACAGATGCGACGTGGCCAAATGATGTGTGCCATTGGTATCTCAAATTCAAATCAGTCTGGCCTTGTTCAATGTGTATACATTACAACATGCTCGTTTCCAAACCACGCCGTGCAGATCTCCGTTATATTCATGCACGCATGGGTTTCAAACATCAGGATCTCTTATTCAAATATTTGAATTCAACTTTACATTGATTGTGACCTCACCTATTCAGCTATTCTTTTGCACCCACACAGTAGTCTTCTCTTTATAATTGTACCACTAACTTCCTCTCGTGCATGCATGCACACACACTACCAGTCGACATTATCCATCGCACGCATGCAATCTTTTTCTTCAGGTCGGTCTCCCATGAAGGCACACACCAACACACATCCCCCTCTGAACCATATCGGGCATTCTTTATCTCTCACGCGTGCATGCACAACGATCGATGTTCCTCTATGTATGTGTGTATATAGCTAGGTCTTTCATAGTTTTCCACACAAATCGATCAATCGATATATCCAGTGAGGTTCCACCCTCTTTCCCACGTCCACATCGATCAATCTATATATCTCTATATAGGATTAACATATATAGCTAATACACCCACATTAATTATGTATCCAACGTCCCCCTCTCATCATCCATGCCTTCCTCTTCATCTCCGAGACGCGTGCACAATGGCGAAGACAGGGGCAGTAAGGGCCCTATCCCCTCCCCCCTAACATCACTATATATCTAGGCTAATATGAATGTGATCATTACACAATTGCTGCTAAAAATGGTTTAAGTTCAAGAATTGACCCTCCTCGTTAAGGATTAGCAATGCTTGGCCCCCTAGCTCATTTCTTTTTCATGGCTCCACCACTGTGCGCATCAGCGCACGTGTTTGCCCCCTCTCTCTAAATATCGTTCTCCACTTGTGCATTCCTTCATAGTCTCCCTCCACTCGGCCCCTCGCACCATCTTCTAGCCCACCCACTGGATTTTGCCACATGTACAATCTAGCAGACTCCATGGTTGAACTTAAGCATAATGCACAAACCTCAAAACAATAGTGGTTCTCTTTTGTTCTAGATTCTTCTATATCATAACTGCCCAAACTTTTTTTCTAGTTGAATTGCCATTATTTGATTTTACTTTATGCTTTACAACGCACAATTCCATGAATCATAAAATATATTAAGGGCTTCTTTGATTCAAAGGATTCTCAAAGGAATTTTGGAGGATTCTAATCATTAGGAATTTTTCCTATCTTGGTTGTTTGATTCGTAGGATTTGAACCACAGGAATTTTTCCATATGATTCATTTGCACTAGATTTCATAGGAAACATCCCATCCACTCAAACCTCTTTGAAAGAATTCTCCGTTTTTTCTATGCACAATCAAACACTCGTACAATCCTGTAGGATTCAAGACGACATTCCACTATAATCCCATGTTTTTCCTATTCCCGCATTCTTAGCTTTTTTATAAAAAACTAATTGATTTTGAATGAGATGAACTATAAGAATTAAACGAAGGGCTACATCAGGCATATATGACTCAGAGCTTACATGCTATAGTGTGGTATTTATTCATAATTTGGTTGCAAAATCTGATGCGTGCAATGCAGGTGTACCTTACTAGTATTTCGAGTTTGTGCAAAACACGTAAACTAGAATACCAATGGCACGCTACACAGTGTCTCTCTTACAGTTCATGAAGCCATGTGGCACATGTGTAGGCATTGTCGCGACCTCCTTGCGTGGATTGATCACAGTGATGTGTTGCTGGTTCCAGAAGAATGTACTCGTCCTCCCTGAGCCATACTGGCGGTACATGCACGAAGCGAAGATGTGCACGTACGCCATGCACGCACTCATTCCTCGCACGCACACGCGGGTACACGGGCGGACGCAATTTTGTACCAAGATCCACCCCATGTGATAATTTGACGCGTGTAAAGTCGTTCACGTCATTGATGGTCGATTAATACAGCGCATGCAAATTAAGTGGACGTGAGGGCGGAAGAAAGACATTATTAATCCACTACGCGCATGCGGGTAGTTAAATTGTGGGTTGCTAGTAGTACTTCCATTGGTCTCCTTCGTATTTTGTGCCAATTTTTGACAGTAACATACTACTCAATATTTACGCATTTGAGCAGTGTAGTACTTGAAATTTATTTTCCGCTAAACTCATCGGGAGCCATTTCAGGCCTCGAAACCAAAACCATCAATTAATCTTTACCCTGTTCCCATCACATTCGAAAGCCTGCTCACACCTACTAGTAGTACGTACCAAACCTGAACGTGTTCCCACTATGCAGGTATTAGTACTAGTGCTAGTACTTAGGTTATAAAAAGGGGAACTACCTAACTGAAAATCACTCTACCTTTCCTCCTCATAAGTGCTTCTTCTTCGTTTGTCGTTGCGATGGCCGGTGAGCTCTAGGTCGAGAACTACTCGTAACAAGGGAGCAGCAACCAAGGCTGCGGAAAAAAAAGAGGGCTCGCCGCCACGCAGAGACCTCGAAAGATCTATCACGGGCAGGCAATGGCTCCCAGGAGCGCCCTAGCCGCGGAGGCAAACATGCCAAGCCAGCGGAGCTGGAGTCGTTATCCCTCGACTGCATGCCCGATCAGCTCAATAAGCAGAAGGAGTTAATCCAAGGATTAATGGAGTTGCTGAAGGAGAGCCTAGATGACATGCCCACTGAGCTCAATGAGCAGGGGAGTTGACCGCCGGCTTGGTGATGATGCTGAAGAAGAGCATTGCCTCGGAGAAGAAGGCAATCGGCGAAATCCTGTGACTTCGGGAGGACAATGCGAAGCTCTGCCACGAGATCGACCTGTTGAAGGAGAAGAACGCCGGCTAGAAGAAGCTGCATGAGAATAGTAGTTCCTCAATGAAGATGTTGCAGGCCCTCGCCATGGAACAGAAGGAAGAGTTGGCGAAGCTCCGCATCAAGCACCAGGCTGCTGTCAAGGTACGTAATATGGTCGTGGAATCGATGATGAAGGCTCGCGTCGAGAAATGCCGTGTCATGGACACAATGATGAAGATGGCGGAGGAGACGCGCAAGGAGATGGAGGTCATGCAGGCGATGAAGATGCAGTTACGACTCTGCGGCGAATTAGATCATTTGGGGTGCTAATCTTCCTTCTTCTTTTGCTCCTGTGTTTCATATTTTGCTTCGAGTGTTTCGCCGCACGTGTCACGTTCTCTGCGAGGCCTGAATAGAACAATGTTTTTTTGAGGGAATGAATAGAACAATGCTAACAATGAGATGACTAGCAAATTAGATCATTTTTATCGCCATATGGCACTGGGCTGCCATGTTTCGTGCTCCTCCTTGATCAGGTCGTCAACGCATTTATACGACCAGTCAAATCACAAGGCCCCGCCTTCCAGCAGTAATGAGCCGTCAAATCACAAAGGCCCTCGCCTCTAGTGAAACCGACCAAGCTAGACTGCCCCGCCCTCTAGCCTTTTAAAAAATGTATACTTTTGTACAATAGTAGTATCGATGGATTGCGCCATCGAGCAAAACTTGAAATTAAAAAAAAGGTGGTACATATAGAGAGCGCTCGTCGCCAAATTATGCATATAGTACTATTAAAAAGGCTAGTCACAATAATGGTGTCCAGCACAACCCACCCCTCAAATAATGGTGGAACTAAGACATGCTAGCCTCACCCATGCTTGGATCCAAATACTAAAAAGCCTAAAATCAAGTTAATGAGCATTTATTATCCTACAAACCCTCCAATCCAGAACTCACCTGTGTTAAAGGAGAGGAGTTAAATGGGTAGAGAGAGGACTAATCCACATTTTAGTAGGGCTACCCCTGACTAAAAAAATTTAGTCTCAAGACTAGTTTTAGCCCCTCTTTAGTCAGGGGTGCTTGGAACTTTAGCCTCTTAAAGAGACTAGTTTTAGTCAGACTAAAATAAGTCCCTTGGATCCAAGCACCCTCTAAGCATCCTGGAATTCTTTGACAAAACTAAGCACCCTGAAATTCTTTGACAACTAAACTGCTGGCTATATGATGTTGGCCATATATATTGTACGTATATAATGTGAAGAAATGAATGGTAGTACTATACCAAGTAAAAGATGAAATTTAAGAAATACTAGTATGTACGTACTAAAGAGTTAAAGTAATGAGAAGAAACATAACATAGTTCTGCTGGGAGCTCAGCACAACACACCCCTCAAATTAAATTAAGCACACCTGAAATTAAACTTTGCAACTGTTCCAGTAGACACTGCATTAGAACCAGCATGAGCAACGACACTGCCACCTTACTCGGAGTCCTCCTCCACGTCCTCGACTTTGTCCTTGTCCCTCTTCCTCTTGGCTGATACTTCTTTGCTTGAACCACACACTTAGCTGTTGCTCTTCATCCAACCCTTGTAGATATTGAAGAAAAGGTAGCCATCCATTGCAGCGTACTAGATGTGGTCTATATCTAGTACATTTCGCTGCCATGCATGACGATGGAACGTGTATGGAGGTTTCACCAGTTTACCGTCCGAAGGATGAACCATGGCTCCTGCCAGGGTCAGCATTGAAGGCTGACGAGAGGGCACCAGCCGATTCTTCTGGAGGTTGAAGGGGTTGCCTACAACGAGGCCTATCCGACCCAGGATTGCTTTGTCGTTACCAAAGTCTACAGTAACGAATTTGACTAGGTTTCTCCCGAGGAAGTCCTTAAAATCCTGGCACTCAACGTCGGCATGGCATATGTGGTAGACCAACCATAAGTTATGCACGCAAACCTGGATCACGGCGGTCTTCTTCCTCTCTTCGTCCTTTAGATCCTTCTCTCGTCCCAGGACTGTGGTGTACTCAACATCTAGCCCAGCGACCCACTCATCATCTGAGTTTTCGAACATGCGTCTGAAGCGAGAAAGGCATCCTTTCACCGTCACGGAAGAACGGGTGTAGATGACGTCGAACTCATCGCCGGTGATGGTTCTAACCTTGTACTCACTGCCGATCATGGAGATTTGGGACGCCATGGATTTGGGAGGAGGGTTGGGATTAGTGGAACTGCCGTAATGTGAATGGACGGGACGACTAGGAGCAAACCGCCGTAGTATTGAAGGACGTGCGGGGACGAGTAGGAGCGAACTGCCAGCGTGCGAACGGCAGGGTAGTGGCTTTCCATTCTCCCATGATACGGGCTTCCGAGAGCCCTTGGATCTGAGATCGGACAGTTGCATGGAATGATTCTAGACCTATGGGTGAATATCCTATCCTGGAGGGTTATTGTGCAAATTTTCAGCAACTTAGCATGCGACCGTTTGATCTCAGATCCAAGGGCTGCCAGCAGCCCGTATCATGGTCGCGCCTACCACGACCGTCGCGTCGCTCGCGCGACCGCGCCCTTGGAGATTTAACACGGTGCGTTAGGCTATCTGATGTTGGCATGTCATACATAGTCGTCACTTAGTCACTCATACAACAATAAGGTTGGCTATAAGTGTATTTTTCGTTACTACTCTCTATCTCTTTCTTCGTACTCAAGGAAGAAACGGTGCTAGTAAGCGCGTGTATTTATTGCATTTGCCAAGGAGTGACCTCTTCCAATGAAATGGTGTTGCTAAGTTCGCTTCATTTAATTAGCTATAGACTCAAAATTGTCTTTTCACCTAGGTACACGCGCTTAGCACCGTTTCTTCCTTGGGTCACCAAACTAGTCTCTCTCTTCTTGATTAACTTGCCACATCAGACTTTATGCCTATGTGGCAAGCTTAAGCACCTGTAGGAGCAAGTAAAAGTAAGTACAATAGTGCTCTTTACATGGCATTTTTGCATATGTGGAGGAAAGAGAGACAAGGAAAAAGTGGAGAAGTGGGCTCTCATGCAAGAGCCAGCCTCTACTACATGGTGGAGCACTGGGAGAGGCACCTATATGGAGGTGGTCAGGAATCTGGGAGACTCACGCCGGTCGTAGCGCCGTAGTTAAAATGATAATGGCAGGTCAAATCACGGGGCCCCACCTGTCCAGCAATAACTCACTGTCAAATCACACAGCCCTACGTTTGCAGCATCCTACTCCCTCGTCTTCTCGCGTCTCTGTCGAACCGACTAGGCGGAACTGCCCCGCCACCTACCGCGCAGGAAAAACCCGCCCTTGACTTTTAAATAGTATACAGTATACTATTTTTGTATCCATGGATTGTGCCCGCGCCATGGAGCAAAGCGTCTAGAAAACGGAGGAGACACGGTGGTCTTGCAATAGAGAAGAGGGAGAGGCCAGACGGTGGTTTTGGAATGGAGATGATGGAGAGGAGAGGAGGTGGTTTTGCAATGGAGAAGAGGGAGAGGAGCGAGCGACAGCGATTTAGGATTGGACGAGAGGGCCAGGGCGCTCTGACTGGATCAAAATAAAAATCAATTTACCCTTCAGTTAAGAAAGCGACCCCACATTAACTAGTCTCCCTTTTATACTGGGTCATAATTGACCATGATTTTCGCACATAAAATATATGTTATACGTTGTATACAAGGCCACTATCAAAATTACAATTTGCAACTATACAAGGCCACTAACATTAATCGAGGCAAAATTGATGGCGTTTGCCTCGTACTAGCACCCGAGGACATTAATATCCCTTGTGTACATGCGGGAGTGAGAAGGTTAGCTTGCATTCCCAACATTAATAAACCAATGAGGAGTAAGAGGGTTGGCTTGTTGTGCTTGGGAGAGAAAAACCACATTAATTAACACGACAATCAAGGTGACAAGCTAGCTAGCAACATTGACTTAAACATAGCATTGATTTTTACCTTGGTACCTGTAATATGAGTTTGTGGCCTTGTATAAAAAAATGGAGGGAGTATGATTTGAAAGTACATTCAGATACAAACCAAATGGTACAATTTTTGGTGACATGGATTCACATTTTGCTTGTCAAATATAGTACATGGTCAAACTTTGACCCAAAATACGCGAAACAACAAAAAATACTTCCAAGACTAGCGCCGCTCTTCCGCTCTTCTCCCCTTAAACCACCGCCGCTCCTCTCCTGTTCCAATCTAAATGCAGCGTCGCTCCTCTCCTCTTCCATTTCAAAACCACCGCCCATCATCTCCTGTTCCAGTCCAAAACCAGCATCGCTCCTCTCCTGTTCTAATCCAAAACCAGCGCCGCCCCTCTCCTCTTCCATTCAAAAACCACTGTCGGCGAGTCAAGGTGCTGTGGAGAAGTAGATCGATGGAGGAGTAGAACCGATACGTGAGGATCGCAGACGGCGACCCTGTGAAGCTAGCTAGGATGTTGCAGATACAGTCTTGGTTTAACAACAAGGACCAACTAGTGGCGACGGCGACATCCATGGCCAAATATCTGCAATAGAGCGAAAAGGCGGCGATACTCCCGGAGGAAGTCGTGCCGGAGTACATAGAGCTGCTCCTCTGGGCCATGGAGCAAACAGATTCACCGAATCCGATCGTGAGGGAGCGATGGTGGGAGTATCGATCCCAGATGGAGCATCCACCAAAGATTGAAGGATCGAGCATCTACAGGGTGTCGTTTGTGAGGGTGTCCTGCCAGTGCGAGCCGGTGGAGTCTTCGTCGACCGAACCCAACTGCAAGAGGAGAAAAGCAGTTGGCCCGACGACACTTCCCCGCCATCGTCTCCCTCGACGTTCACATCATCTCACGGGGCGGCTGTCTGCCGCCGAGGAATAGGAGGGGGCTGCCCCCCCCCCCCAACCCAATAGTCGGGCAGGTTGTGAATTGTTAGGAGGAGCTTAGGGTTGTCAGTATTTGCAGGTTGTGAATTGTGTTTTGTGTTGTGTATGTTGAGAGTACTTTCAGATATGAATGTCTTTTGAATTTCAGATTTGCAGTATTGAGCATATGAAGTATTTTATGAATTCTAGAGATCTATTTTTAGCAGTTAAAAAATGTAGTTTCATAGGAGTATAAAAGTGCAGACAATGTGATTCTCAGATAAGAAACTGCAAGTTTCAGTTTTAGATTAGAAACTGCAAGTTCAGTTTCAGATAAGAAACTGCAACTTTCAGAGGTAGAGCATTTATATTAACACGACCTTTTCAAACAGGGTTAACATCATGTTGGAAGTTTTATTCATGGTCGAAAATGGAACTACCAGCCAGTTAACATCATGCTGATCAACATTCATGCATAGCACATCTTCATATGATGCACAGTCAAAATACCCACACAATGTCGAGTGTGCGAAACACAGAGAAAACGAGGGACGGAGTTTTGGCAAGTGTTGGACGTGGTTTTGGGCTGCCCCATCTAGGCTTTCATTTTTAACATGCGCAGCCCACGACCTCGGATGGGAGGACCATAGGCCTGTTTGTATTTTCTTAGGGCCGTCATGTATCGACCGTCCTATGGACCTCCCATCCGAGGTTTTATTTTGGCAGCCCAATTTATGTATTTTTTTCAAGAAAACGCAGAGGTATGTTCTATTTTTCTATATAAGAATAGGAACGCCAGGTCCAACTTATGTTTCCCTTCTAACTATATTATATATATTTAAATTATTTTATATGTTGACTGTTTAGTTCACATACTCCCTCCTTTTCGGTTTATAGGGTTTATCTCAAAATTTTAGTTTTTCAATTTTATAAGGCTCAATTTGGTTGTTTTCCATCACATGTTCAGATTCCAAGGTGCATTAAATCATTGCATGCAACTATTAAGAGAAAATTGACCAATGCATGTACTTTATGCATGCATGCATTGCAATTTATGCATTGATAAACATAATGTTTTGAGGAAAACAAGTGCATTAATTAGGTGCTTTTGCAAACTACAAAAAGTATTCCACCATTCATCACCTACCTTGGTTGGTGAGGGAGTCCTGGATTAGGGGGTGTTCGGGTAGCCGGACTATACCTTCAGCCGGACTCCAGGACTATGAAGATACAAGATTGTAGACTTCGTCCCGTGTCCGGATTGGACTTTCCTTGGCGTGGAAGGCAAGCTTGGCAATGCGGATATTCAAGATCTCCTACCATTGTAACTTCATCATACAACAATCATACCATAGGCTAGCTTCACTACTAGGAAAACGGCTATAGATGAAATGGACACTAATGGCCCACCACGTGTGTGGTGCGCCATTAGAATATAGCAATGGCGCACCACATACAGGTATGCCATTAGTAATATATTACTAATGGCGCACCTGGTGTGCGGTGCGCCATTAGAAGTTTTGAAAAAAGAAAAAAACAAAATTTGTTACTAATGGCGCACCGTGGGTGTGGTGCGCCATTAGAAGTTTTGAAAAAAAAAAGTAAAAAAAAAAATAAAAAAAATTTGTTAGTAATGGCGCACCAGTGGACAATGCGCCATTACTAGTTTTTAACTAGTAATGGCGCACTGTCC
>NC_041382.1:249643143-249667986 GCF_002162155.2 Triticum dicoccoides
GTGCGCCATTACTAAGTTTTTTTCAAAAAAATTCAAAAAAAAATTCAATTTTTTTATATTTTTTTTCAAAACTATTAATGGCGCACCGTGGGTGTCGTGCGCCATTACTAGTTTAACTACTAATGGCGCACCACCCCACGGTGCGCCGTTACTAGTTTGCCCGGCTTCCACCGAATGCACCCCCCCCCCGTGGACCGCCTTTTCAGTTTAAAAAAATTATAAAAAATTATAAAAATGTCAAAAAAATAAAAGAAAATAAGTTTGCCATGTGATATGTGGTCTAGTTGTTGGGAAAATTTACAAATATAAATTTCGACTTTATTTGCAAAATCTCTCTAGAAATTTGTAAAATGGGCATAACTTTTGCATATGAACTCGAATTAAAAAGTTATATATATGGAAAATCATCTACTCGAAAAGTTACATCCGAAATTAACTGGGGGAACCCCGTTAAACATTTTCAAAATCCCCAAAAACCTAACACAAAAAAAGTTACGGGGCTTTCAAGATCTAGAGGCAAAAAAATTCAAAAAAAAGGTTTTGAAATTTTTTTTAATTTTTTTTCAAAAAATGATACGTAATATAACCGGGAAGTTTGAAATATTTTTCAAAATTTCATCATAGTCATGAACATGAACAAAGTCCTAGACATCAACAAGGTATAATAGGATTGATATGCTAGATATATCAACAAGTTCCTCTGAAGTGAGCTATTGCTGGGGTTGGATAGAACTCTGAAGTTAAGCGTGCTTGGGCTGGAGTAGTTTGAGGATGGGTGACCTTTTGGGAAGTTTGACCACGGAGTGCGATTAGACCTGAGATTAAGCATATTGACCCGAGATTAAGACATAATGACTTGAGATTAAGAAAAAACGAAAAAAATGAAATTTTTTGAAAAAAATTAAAAAAAATTTGAATTTTTTTTACTAATGGCGCACTTCTATGTGGTGCGCCATTAGTATACCAGATACTAATGGCACACCATGGGCCCTGGTGCGCCATTAGAATACCAGATTCTAATGGCGCACCACAGGTGCGCCATTAGAAAAAAGTTCTAATGGCGTGATGCTAGTGGCGCACCAGTAGTGCGCCATTAGTAGCGAAAATAGGTGCGCCACTAGCAGCCCTTTTTCTAGTAGTGCTTCTAGGGTTTAGCCTCCTTGATCTCGTGGTAGATCTACTCTTGTACTACCCATATCATCAATATTAATCGAGCAGGACGTAGGGTTTTACCTCCATCAAGAGGGCCCGAACCTAGGTAAAACATTGTGTCCCTTGTCTCCTGTTACCATCCGCCTAGACGCACAGTTCGGGACCCCCTACCTGAGATCCACCGGTTTTGACACCGACATTGGTGCTTTCATTTAGAGTTCCTCTATGTCGTCGCTTTTAGGCCCGATGGCTCCTTCGATCATCAACAATGATGCAGTCCAGGGTGAGACTTTTCTCCCCGGACAGATCTTCGCCTTCACTGCGGGCCAATTCGCTTGGCCACCTTGAGCAGATCGAAAGCTACGCCCCTGGCCATCAGGTCAGGTTTGGAATCCTAAACTACATGGCTGACATCCGCGGGGACTTGATCTTTGATGGATTCGAGCCACAGCCAAGCGCGCCGCACTGTCTCGATGGGCATGATATAGCTCTGCCGCCGAACAGTGCCTTGGAGGCCGCACACGCATCGGTTCCGACCATTGATTCGGAGCCTACTGCGCCGATCGAGGATCAGCGGTTGGACGCTACCTCGGGGGCTGCGATCTCAGAGGCTATCGAGCCGAACTCCAGCCCCGCACTCCGCATGGCCCGTGACTCCGAGGAGCCGGATTCCTTTCCAAACTCCGAGCCCCCCGCGCCCCTGCCGATCGAATCCGATTGGGCGCTGATAATGGAGTTCACCGCCGCAGACATCTTTTAGCACTCGCCCTTCGGTGACATCCTAAATTCGCTAAAGTCTCTCTCTTTATCAGGAGAGCCGTGGACGGACTACGGTCAGCAAGGATAGGATTCGCATGATGAAGAAATTCAAAACCCACCCACCACCCACTTCGTAGCCACTGTCGACGACTTAATCGACATGCTCGACTTCGACTCTGAAGACATCGACAGTATGGACGACGATGCAAGAGACAACCAAGAACCAACGCCTATAGGGCATCGGACAGCCACCTCATCTCACGATGTGTACATGGTGGATACCCCTAAAGGAAGCAACAACGAGGAAAACGGGGATGGATAGAGGGATCGATCTCTCGAAAAACAATCAAAGGTCCGGACACCCATTGCATGGGTTTTCTCCGGCTCGAGGTTATTTTCGGCTCTGCCAATAACTTCCGTCGCGAAAAGCTGACTTTCCACATCGTCCCATTCTCAAGTCGTTACCAAGCACTACTGGGACGCAAAGCTTTCGCCCGCTTTAACGCAATACCGCATTATGCATCTCTTGCTCTTAAGATGCCCGGTCCACGCGGCATCATCTCCTTAAAGTGGAAGCAGTGAGAACACCTCCCCCAAGCGGAGAATTGTGCAGCCGCTTTAACAGCCCCACAATACAATGGCTTCACCAGCCAGAACATCGGAACAGGTCATTAAGACCACAGACACGGATAGACGAGTCCGGCACAAAAGTATCGTTGATAAAGGCTTAGTGGCCATATACCCCTGCACTAGGGGCTTCACACGTATAAAATAAGAGACAATAAAGCTCAATTTTTCATATTTTACTTTACACTTTGTTTAT
The DNA here is from genome assembly GCF_002162155.2 of Triticum dicoccoides. NCBI lineage: Eukaryota > Viridiplantae > Streptophyta > Magnoliopsida > Poales > Poaceae > Triticum > Triticum dicoccoides. Next base: position 249,645,878 of record NC_041382.1, read on the forward strand.
TTCATATAACTTTTGTTCGGCACACCCCTTTTTCAACTTAGTTGCTCTCTTTTTACAGATGAACGTCGTGCTGCGCCCGTCCAGGATACGGCACAACGGAGACACAGGCACAGACGTGCAGTAGGGACCCGTTCCAAGGATTCTTTTCAGATTAAGACCCTGCGTAAACCTTTTTTACTGTCTCTTCTTGATACACATCCCCTGGTTCTGTGACCAAGGAGGAGGCTGGCGTCTTGGCATGTGGCCACGTTAGAATTCTTGCATGTACCTGGACACTAGGGGCTTATACCTCAGAGCGTTACCTCGCCCGCTCTCATAAAGACCGAATACCTTAGGGAGTGTTCGGCGTCGCGAGTTTGGCCTTATATGCATCAACTCCGATTCATGATTTTGGTCAAATGTTGGGTTGCCCGGCTCCTTTGTTCGCCCGCCTTACGTTCCGCTCTATCGGCTAAGGCGGCACCAGGAGAACTACTGCGACTGTGCCCTGTTTCGGCCAGGCGAACACCTCAGTAGAGAAAGCCGAAAACCGACTGTCATGATATGGCTTGAGACTGGTCAACCACTCGATGACTCTCCGGAATCTGTAGGATTCCTCCGCATTAACGAAGGGCCGTTTCCCGGCCAGGCACATACGCGCCCCGAATTCGGGCGAGCGCAGTCGCCACCAGGGGCTACCTAAATAGTCCCATTGTCAAGCTCCTATGGCTAAGTGAAAGTGTTAAAGCATTATAGTCCGGTTGCCTAGCTCTCCGCGCTATCACCTCCTTTGTAGGACCAAGACGTTGGATTAAGTGTGAAAATGTGCCTTCTGCGAGCACCCCCGCACTATGTGCGTGGGGGCTGAAGCCAACGACTACAATCTTTCAGATTCTGTATATATATCTTAAAACGGCCGCACAGGAGGTGTTCTAAATACTTGAAGGCACAAGTATAAAAGGCTACTACAATTCATCAGAATATTGCTTTATAATTACATATGCTATCAGAACATAGCATCCTTCAAGCACTGCGCCTCTATTACACGAGCGCCTTCAAGGACTTCCTGAAAATAGTGCTCGGAGGGTACTCGGCTTTTGTCCGAATCTCGGGATGCAACAACGGTGGTATCCATCTCTGCCCAGTATGTCTTGACACGTGAAAGAGCCATCCATGCGCCCTCTATGCATGCTGACCTCTTCATCGCATTGATACGCGGCACCACGTCAAGGACTTGCTGCACCAAGCTGAAAAAACTTTTCGGCTCCAATCTCCCAGGCCACAGATGACCCATGACGTACTTCATGGCGAGTCCGGACAATCTATTCAGTTCGGCCCATTGCGCCAGACGATCGTCCACTGCCAGTGGACGCTCTGGATTCTGGAACTGTGACCAGAAAAGCCTTTCAACTTCGCGATCTTCTTGATCTCGAAAGTATTCGGTCGCATCAGCAGCACTCGCTGCCAAATCTAGATAGGTGTCCTCCGCACTCCACATCCGGTCCAACGGAGCAAACTTCGGATCGCAAAACTTCCTCCGCAGCATAAAGGGCTTTCCAGCCGCAATCTGTCCGGCCTGACGCAGCTCCTCCTTCGCAGCTCTCATAGCAGAGCGAGCATCCTTGGCATCAGCAACGGCCTTCTCTAAGTCTGTTTGTCTCACCTGGTCTTCTTTCTCAAGAAACTTGCAACGGTCAGCAGCACTTTTTAACTTCACGGCCATCTCGGCCATCTCCTTCTTGCTTCGGCAGTGAGCAGCCTGTTCGGCTCTCAGCTCTTCAAGGGCCTTCTCGGTAGCCGCATCACTTTTCCTGGCTTGTTCCTTAGCTCAGGCAAGTTCTGCCCCAAGACTCTCCACAGCGGCCGCACCATCTGCGTCAAGCACACACATTGTAAGATACTGGCATAAAGCTCCTCTTACTAGATGCCGCCTGAGGAATTGCATACCTTTTGCCTCATCAAGCCGCTCGTTGACGAGCGCGATGTCGGCATCCGCCACGTCAAGTTGCCGCTTTAGTTCGGCAAAATCATCAGTTCGGCTCGATTCCGGACACTTCGCTACCTGTATACAAAGGTGACATTTTAGACCTGGGATTATGATCCTCTGCGCGCCGTCAATTTTGACTATGCACAGAGTCTTAGGGGCTACTATCTACACAGGGCGCATCTTGTTTATGTGCAACTGACGAAGAAGTACATTATCAAACGTACCTCAAAACCCGTCAGCAAACTTCTGACGGCCTCATGCAATCCGCTTTCCACGGACGAAATCCTTCCAATCACCGTACCCATCAATGCATGGTGCTCCTCTGAGATAGAAGCTCGCCCCAGTAGAATCATCAGCTCCTCCGACCAAGCATTGGACGGTGCCGGACTCGTCCTATGACCTCCATCGAAGGCTGGACGCGAAGAACCTTGGGGGGACATATGGCTACCTTCCACCCCTGCCGGATTCGAAGAAACCCTCCATGACGACACCTCAGGGTCGCCCGCCTCGCTAGGCGGTACGACAGGGGGAGGCATTCCACTCTCCATCATCTCCTGAAGAAGATCCCCCGAAGACCAGCTCTGCTGAGAAGGGATGAGGTCCGAGCTACAAAGTAAAATTTTGGTTAATCTTCTCGGATAAAAAGCAAGGATTTCTCTCATCCCTCTAAAGGAAAACCTTTCTCTACTTACGGCTCGCTGGAGGGCTGATCCCTTTGAGGGCGTAGTTCGGCCGAGGATCTCCCCGGCGTCGGACCCTCTGACGAGGACTTTTTCCCCGCTTTGAGGCCATGGTATCCGGGTCATCAGAGGCGGCCCTCTCTTCCCCTTAGGAGAGGAATTGTCGGTTCCTCCCTTCGGAGCAGCCTCCTTCGAGGAGGCCATAGTTTCCTTGTCCTCCCCCTCACTTCCCTCCAAAGGCACGATCTTCAACATCCTAACTAGCACGGGATCCGGCCTGGTCTCAGGAAGGGGAGTCGGACACCTAATCAGCTTTGCCTTCGCTATCCACTCCTGTTTAAAAGGATAGCTCTTTTAGGGGCGAATTTATGACAATTTTACGGATAGCGGGTCCGGGCACAAGGTTACTTACTTGAGTATCCGGGCGATTGCAGCTTAAACCTGCGTCCTCGGTCAAATCCGGGCACATTGCTTGTGATCCAAAGAACATTTTATACATCTCCACGGGCGTTGCGCCCATAAAATGCTGGAGAGCTCATGGTCCCTCCGGATTAAACTCCCACAGAAAAAGGGAGCGACGTTTGCCGGGCAGTGTTCGGTGAATCAGCATGACCTGCATCACCTTGACCAGGTTGAGGTCTCTTTCGAAGAGATCCCTGATGCGGCCCTACAACAAGGGCACGTCTTTGGATAACCCCCAATCTAGTCCTTTGTTGAGCCATGACGCTAGCCGTGATGGGGGACCCGAGCGAAATGCAGGAGCCGCCACCCACTTGGCGCTCCTGGGAGCGGTGATATAGAACCACTCTCGTTGCCACAAGCCGAGCTCCTCTTGAAAGGAGCTCTCGGGCCATGGAGCATTAGCATTCTTACTTATGACAGCGCCTCCGCACTCTGCGTGCCGTCCCTCGATCATCTTCGGCTCCACTCCAAAAGTCTTGAGCCATAATCCGAAGTGAGGAGTAACACGGAGGAAGGCTTCGCACACAATGATGAATGAGGAAATGTTTAGGATAGACTCTGGAGCAAAGTCATGAAATTCCAACGCATAATAGAACATTAGCCCCCTCACGAAGGGATCCATCGGGAAGCCTAACCCCCAAAGGAAGTGAGACATGAACACTACTGAGGGAGTCCTGGATTAGGGGGTGTTCGGGTAGCCGTACTATACCTTCAGCCGGACTCCAGGACTATGAAGATACAAGATTGAAGACTTTGTCCCGTGTCCGGATGGGACTTTCCTTGGCATGGAAGGCAAGCTTGGCGATGCGGATAATCAAGGTCTCCTACCATTGTAACCGACTTTGTGTAACCCTAACCCTCTCCGGTGTCTATATAAACCGGATGGTTTTAGTCCGTAGGACAACTTCATCATACAAAAATCATACCATAGGCTAGCTTCTAGGGTTTAGGCTCCTTGATCTCGTGGTAGATCTACTCTTGTACTACCCATATCATCAATATTAATCGAGCAGGACGTAGGGTTTTACCTCCATTAAGAGGGCTCGAACCTGGGTAAAACATTGTGTCCCTTGCCTCCTGTTACCATCCGCCTAGACGCACAGTACGGGACCCCCTACCCGAGATCCGCTGGTTTTGACACCGACATTGGTGCTTTCATTGAGAGTTCCTCTGTGTCGTCGCTTTTAGGCCTGATGCCTCCTTCGATCATCCACAACGATGCAGTCCAGGGTGAGACTTTTCTCCCCGGACAGATCTTCGTCTTCGGCGGCCTCGCACTACGGGCCAATTCGCTTGGCCACCTTGAGCAGATCGAAAGCTACACCCCTGGCAATCAGGTCAGGTTTGGAAGCTTAAACTACACGGCTGACATCCGCGGGGACTTGATCTTCGACAGATTCGAGCCACAGCCAAGCGCGCCGCACTGTCTCGATGGGCATGATATAGCTCTGCCGCTGAACAGCGCCTTGGGGGCCGCACACGCATTGGTTCCGACCATTGATTCGGAGCCTACTGCGCCGATCGAGGATCAGCGGTTAGACGCTGCCTCAGGGGCTACGATCTCAGAGGCGATCGAGCTGAACTCCAGCCCCGCACTCCGCATGGCCTGTGACTCCGAGGAGCCGGATTCCTCTCCGACTCCGAGCCCCCTGCGCCCCTGCCGATCGAATCCGATTGGGCGCCGATAATGGAGTTCACCATCGCGGACATCTTTCAGCACTTGCCCTTCGGCGACATCCTGAATTCCCTAAAGTCTCTCTCTTTATCAGGAGAGCCCTGGCCGGACTACGGTCAGCAAGGTTGGGATATGAACGATGAAGAAATTCAAAACCCACCCGCCACCCACTTCGTAGCCACTGTCGACGACTTAACCGACATGCTTGACTTCGACTCCGAAGACATCGACGGCATGGACGACGATGCAGGAGACGAACAAGAACCAGCACCTGTATGGCGCTAGAAGGCCACCTCATCATATGACATATATATGGTGGACACTCCAAAGGATGAAGATGGCGATGAAACAGCGGGGGACGATACCTCTAAGAAACAGCCCAAGCGCCGGCATCAGCGGCGCTGCTCTAAATCCCGCCAAAGCAAAAAACGGTGATTCCGGCACGGGATATACTACTCCGGATAGCGCCGAAGGACACCCCCTCTAGCAAGATTCAGCACAAGAGGACAGAGAAGCCAGCCCTCACGAGAGGGCGGCGGACCAAGAGGTTGAGGACGATAATTATACGCCTCCCTCCGAAGACGAGGCAAGCCTCGATGACGACGAGTTCGTCATGCCAGAGGATCTCGCCGAACAAGAGCATTTTAAACGCAGGCTTATGGCCACGGCAAGCAGCCTCAAGAAAAAGCAGCAACAGCTTAGAGCTGATCAAGATTTGCTAGCTGACAGATGGACTGAAGTCCTTGCGGCCAAAGAGTATGAACTCGAACGCCCCTCCAAGAGTTACCCAAAGCGCAGGCTGCTACCCCCACTAGAGGAAGCACCTACATCACCAGCACATGACATGGCCGACCGGCCAGCTCGTGGCCGCGACAGAGAGGCCTCTCGGCCCTCCACTAAAGCCATGCCCCGGTGCCGCGTCAAGCATACTAAGGCACGGGAAAATGCGCCTGACCTGCGCGACATACTGGAGGACAAGGCAAGGCAAACAAGATCGATCTACGGATCGCGCAGGCACCCCACGGCACGTGACGGTGATCGTCACTCCGGATGCAATGAATCCGGCCGGGCCGAACTCAATAGACAAAGCTCCTTCGAGTTGCGTCGTGATATAGCCCAATACAGAGGCGCCGCACACCCACTATGCTTCACAGATGAAGTAATGGATCATAAAATTCCTGAGGGCTTCAAACCCGTAAACATCGAACCGTACGATGGCACAACAGATCCTGCAGTATGGATCGAGGATTATCTCCTTCATATCCACATGGCCCGTGGTGATGATCTACACGCCATCAAATACCTCCCACTCAAACTTAAGGGACCGGCCCGACATTTGCTTAACAGCTTGCCAGCAGACTCAATCGGTTTTTGGGAGGACCTGGAAGCCGCATTCCTTGACAACTTCCAGGGCACTTATGTGCAACCACCGGACGCCGATGACCTAAGCCACATAATTCAGCAGCCAGAGGAATCGGCCAGGCAATTCTGGACACGGTTCCTAACAAAGAAAAACTAGATAGTCGACTGTCCGGACACAGAGGCCTTAGCGGCCTTCAAGCATAATATCCGTGACGAGTGGCTGGCCCGTCACCTGGGACAGGAAAAGCCGAAATCTATGGCAGCCCTCACGACACTCATGACCCGCTTTTGCGCGGGAGAAGACAGCTGGCTAGCTCGCAGCAACAACTTAACCAAGAACCCTGGTAATTCAAATACCAAGGACAAAAGTGACAGGTCGCGTCGGAACAAACAAAAGCGCCACATTAACAGCGACAGCAACTAGGATACGGCAGTTAATGCCGGATTCCAAGGCTACAAATCCGGTCAACGGAAAAAGCCATTCAAAAGAAATACTCAGGGCCCGTATAGTTTGGACCGAATACTCGACCGCTTGTGCCAGATACATGGCACCCCCAAAAAGCCAGCCAATCACACCAACAGGGATTGTTCGGTGTTCAAGCAGGAAGGCAAGTTAAGAGCTGAAAACAAAGACAAGGGGCTGTATAGCGACAATGAGGAGGAGCCCAGGCCGCTGAACAATAGTGGACAGAAGGGATTTCCCCCGCAAGTGCGGACGGTGAACATGATATACGCAACCCACATCCCCAAGAGGGAGCGGAAGCATGCGTTATGGGACGTATATGCGATAGAGCCAGTCGCCCCAAAGTTCAACCCATGGTCCTCCTTCCCGATCACCTTTGATCGAAGGGACCACCCCACTAGCATCCGTCACGGCGGCTTCACCGCATTGGTTCTAGAACCAATCGTTGAGGGATTTCATCTCACAAGAGTCCTCATGGACGGCGGCAGCAACCTGAACCTGCTTTACCAGGATACAGTGCAAAAAATGGGCATAGATCCCTCAAGGATCAAGCCCACCAAAATGACCTTTAAAGGCGTCATACCAGGTGTAGAAGCCAACTGTACAGGCTCAGTCACACTGGAAGTGGTCTTCGGATCTCCAGATAACTTCCGAAGCGAGGAGTTAATCTTCGACATAGTCCCGTTCCGCAGTGGCTATCACGCACTGCTCGGGTGAACCGCATTCGCAAAATTCAACGTGGTACCGCACTATGCATACCTCAAGCTCAAGATGCCAGGCCCTAGAGGAGTAATCACGGTCAATGGGAACACCGAACACTCCCTCCGAATGGAGGAGCACACGGCAGCACTCGCAGCAGAAGTACAAAGTAGCCTCTCTAGGCAGTTCTCCAGTTCGGCCTTCAAAAAGCCGGACACTGTCAAACACGCCCGGAGTACCCTACAACAAGACCGCCTGGCACGTTCTGAGCTAGCGTAGCAATGCGGTCCCAACCTTAGCCCTCGCGATATAGCAAAACCAGTGCTTCACGTACATAACTACGCTCTTGAAATACCATGGGCACAGGGGAAGGGGCACTCTCACGGCACGCCCGAAAAACGGCTTAAACCGCACCAGGGGCTGCCGGATTCCTTTTTTTTCTTTCTTCCTTACTCTCAGGACTCCATACTTCGGATGACCCGTTCGGCAATTCAACTACCGCACAAATGATGCAAGATCCAGGAAAGCAGACAAGCCGCGCCACATTATGGAACTCCCAGGTGGTCTCTATTACGAGCAGTATACCTGTTTTTTAATACAATTCCGCGGCCTGCCCCTGGCCAGGACATGTTAAATAGTCCAATTTCTTCTGCTTATCGCACTATTTGTATCGTTCCGCTTTCATAGCAGCCTTTCTATAAAACAATGCATAGCTTTTTGTCTATTTTTGCATTATCCTATTTTTATATATATGTTTATTAAAAACATGTTGCATCCGTACACCGTGGTACGGCAAAAATACGCCAGGGGCTTCAGTACCCATCAATATGGCGTGAGAAGTCCGTACACTTTCACAAGTGCGGCACCCCGAACTTATAGCACTATATGCATCGGCTCCGAATCATGATTTGGGTTAATAGTTGGGTTTGCCCGGCTCCTATGTTTTCGTGCCTTATGTTCCGCTATATCGGCTAAGGTAGCACTAGGCGAACTACTGCGATTGTGCCCCAGTTGAGCTGGGCTGAGCACCTCAGTAGAGAAAGCTAAAACTGACTATCATGATGAGGTGAGAGACCAGTCGCTGTTCGAGAGGTTTTTCGAGTCCTTAAAGACTTATGCGCTTCGAGCGAGGAACCGGCTTTGTCCGGCCAAGGCGTGGATAGCGCCCCGAACTCGGTCTTCCGAATACTAGGGGCTTCGCCGAAATTTAAAATTACAGAGTTCTATGGCTAAGTGAGAGTGTTCAAGCATTATAGTCCGATTGCCTTGTTCGTTGTGCTGAGCGCCTCCCTCGACGGACCCAATCATGGGAAAAAGAGCGCTCAGGTTTATCACGAACACCCCAGCACTAGTGGCATGGGGGCAGAAGCCGACGACTAGACATCTCTCAATTTTTTGATAAACGGCCGCACAGAAAGTAATATTTTAAATTCAACAAGCATTGCTTAGCTCATATGAACAAGTTTTCAGCGCACAGGATAACACGAGCGAGTTCATTCAAAAATTACATCCTTGGTACATTCATCCGCCATAAGGCGGGCACCAGCCAGAACATCCTTGTAATAGTTCTCGGGCTTGCGATGCTCCTTCCCCGGCGGCGGCCCATCCCTCACAAGCTTCTCACCGTCCAGCTTACCCCAGTGCACCTTTGCACGGGCAAGGGCCCTACGGGCACCTTCAATGCAGACAGAGCGCTTGATGACCTCGAGCCTTGGACAAGCCTCCACCAGCCGCCGCACCAGTCCGAAGTAGCTCGCAGGCAGGGCCTCTCTAGGCCATAGCCGAACTATGAAGCCCTTCAGGGCCTGTTTGGTCGCCTTGTGGAGCTTGACCAGCTGCTTCAGCTAGTCGCTCAAAGGCACAGCGTGTCCGGCCTCAGCGTACTGAGACCAGAACACCTTCTCCATCGAGCTGCCTTCCTCGGCTCGATAGAATGCGGCGGCATCGGATACGCTGCGGGGAAGATCTGCGAATGCCCCTGGAGAGCTCCGGATTCGGGTAAGTAACAAGTAGTTTACTTTTATATGTCTGCTTTGCATAGAGAATGCCTTACCCGCCGCTATCTTTTTCACCGCATCCAATTCCTGCAGGGCCTTCTGGGCTTCGGCCTTGGCAGATTTGGCAGTTTTAAGGGCCGCAGCAAGCTCGGACGCTCGTGTCTTTGAGTCGAGCTCCAAACTCTCATGTTTTTTCATGAGAGCGTGAAGCTCTTGCTGCACCTCGCCGACCTGCGCCTCAAATTTCTCCCGCTCAGTGCGCTCCGTGGCCGCTTTCTTCTCAGCCTCAGACAGCGCCTGCTTGAGGGTCGCCACCTCAGTTGTGGCCCCTACAAATAAGCAGTATACTCCTGTCATTTTTTGTAATTGCGTCTTCTTATAGGCATTTTTTCGATAAGGTATCTCTTACCTTCTTTCTCCTCGAGTTTCCGTTTGGCAAGGCCGAGCTCTTGCTCGGTCCGCTCGAGGCCCTGCTTCAGGGCACCCACCTCCGCAGTCAGTGCGGCGGTGGCCAGCAGCGAAGCCTGCATACGTATATTGACTCCTTTTTAGTTAGACTCCTGCGATATTTAATAGATCCTCTATTCGGCTTTTCTTTCCGAACGCCAAACAGAGCATCAGGGGCTACTGTCTATGTGGTAATATTTTTACATATTTTTTCCTTACCTCGAAGCCTGTTAGAAGGCTAGGACAAGCTTCAGTCAGTCCGCTTTTGGCGGACCGAACCTTCTAGACCACCATACTCATGATGGTATGGTGCTCCTCGTCGATGGAGGCGCCCTTAAGCACCTCCAGCAGATTGTCCGGCGCCTCCGGATGGACGGAGGACGCCGGCTTAATAGGCTTGCTCCTCTTGGCAGGAGTTCGCCTGCCACGGTCCGGAACCGTTGACGATTCCGGCGCGGTGTCCGGCTTAAAGCCGGACTTGGAGCCCTGGGGGGTCTTGTCCCCTTTACTCCTGGAGTCCGGGAGGTCGCCTCGCAGCTCCTCCTGGACCACCTCCTCTTTCCCCCGAGCTTGTCGCGATGCCACTTCGGCGTCATCCGCGGCACAGGGGGAGGCAGCGGGTGGAACTGAATTTACATCCGATGAATCCAGGGAGCCGCTCGACGACTCGTCGAGCCCGTCCTTGGGCGGGCTGCATAATTATATTCGACATTAGGGAAAGCTGTGCAACAAAAGGAATATCATGAGTTACTCTGGTATCCGAACACTTACAATATCGCCGGACGCTTGGCCCTGTCCGGCCACTCCTCTTCGTCCTCGTCGGCGTTGGGGGCGTAGTCCGACGGAGGGGTTTTCCTCTTCTTGGACCCTTCGGCCTCCCCTACTAGGGCGGCCTTCCTCTTCTTTCCTCCCCTCGCTGGAGGGGGAGAGGTTTCTTCTTCCTCCTCCTCATCTTCATGGGAGGAGTGCGTCTCGGACTCGTCGGACGACGAGTCCGACACCACCATATGCCGGGAACTCTTTCGAGTCCCCGTGGCCTTGTTCTTCTTGGCCTTCTTCTCTGGCACCACATAAGGTGCCGGAACCAGAAGCTTCACTAGGAGAGCAGGGGCTGGGTCTTCGGGCAAGGGAGCCGGACAGTTAATCAGTCCGGACTTCGCCTGCTAATCCTGTCAAAGGTAAGGGAGTTTAGATCCCGCATAGAGTCAAACTATGAAAAAAACTTAACATCCTATAAAACATAAAAATATCTCACCTCGCCAGCAGGACACTGCGAGCTGAATCCGCGGTCTTTGGAGGCGGATGTGGGAGCCTCGGCGCCTTTGGTTAGCCCCTTCCAGAAATCTTCGTATGTCGTGTCGAAGAGCCTGCTCAGAGTTCGATGCTGCGTCGGGTTGAACTCCCACAATTTGAAGTCCCGTTCTTGACACGGAAGGATCCAGCGAACGAGCATGACCTGGACTACGTTGACAAGCTTGAGCTGCTTGTTCACCAGGGACTGGATGCATTTTTGCAGTCCGGTCACCTCTTCTTCGTCGCCCCACGACAAGCCCGTCTCCTTCCAGGATGTGAGCCGTGTAGGGGGTCTGGATCGGAATTCAGGGGCTGCGATCCACTTCGGATCGCGTGGCTCGGTGATGTAAAACCACCCTGACTGCCACCCCTTCAAGGTCTCCACAAAAGAGCCCTCGAGCCATAGGACGTTGGCTATTTTGCCCGCCATGGCACTTCCGCACTCCGCCTGGTTGCCGCGCACCACCTTTGGCTTGACGTTGAAGGTCTTGAGCCAGAGGCCGAAATGGGGCCGGATGCAGAGGATGGCCTCGGACACGGCGATAAACACCAAGATATTGAGGATGATGTTCGGGGCCAGATCGTGGAAATCTAGGCCATAGTAGAACATGAGTCCGTGGACAAATAGATGGAGAGGAAAACCCAGTCCGCGGAGGAAGTGGGGAAGAAATACTACCCTCTCATGGGGCCTTGGGGTGGGGAGAAGCTGCCCCTCCTCAGGGAGCCAGTGCGCAATGTCTTTGGACAAGTATCCGGCCTTCCTTAGCTTTTTGACATGGCCTTCCGTGACGGAGGAGACCACCCACTTTCCTCCCACTCCGGACATTGTTGGAAAAGGTTGAGGTAGGAAGTGCGGGCTTGGGCGCTGGAGATCGGGTGCGCAGAAGATGGATAGGCAAAGGAGGAAGAAGGTGTAGGTAAAAAGGTGGATCCTTATCCCCTTATATGGGCGGACGCGAGTATGCGTCCCCACCAGCCTAGTAAAACTCGCTTGCCTCCCAAGCGCCGTGATAAGTGGCGCGGTTGGGTTACCCACATCCGTATTGATGAGAATCCCGTAAATGGGGGACACGATCTCTGCTTTAACAAGACGTGCCAAGGAAACCGCCTCGCAAAACACGCTGAGGTGGAGAAGTGAAAACGATTTGGATAAAGGCTTGGACGTAGTGTGATGTCACGCTGTGGAATACGTCAGCAGATTAGATTTGCATTAATATTATTCTCTCTATGGCAATATGTGGAAACTTATTTTGCATAGCCGGACACTACTCTTGGTGTTTACAAACTTTTATGAAGAATTTGGAGGAGGAACCCGCCTTGCAATGCCGAAGACAATCTGCGTGCCGGACTCGTCGTCATTGAAGCCTTGTTCAGGGGCTACTGAGGGAGTCCTGGATTAGGGGGTGTTCGGGTAGCCGTACTATACCTTCAGCCGGACTCCAGGACTATGAAGATACAAGATTGAAGACTTCCTCTCGTGTCCGGATGGGACTTTCCTTGGCGTGGAAGGCAAGCTTGGCGATGCGGATATTCAAGATCTCCTACCATTATAACCAACTTTGTGTAACCCTAACCCTCTCCGGTGTCTATATAAACCAGAGGGTTTTAGTCCGTAGGACAACTTCATCATACAACATTCATACCATAGGCTAGCTTCTAGGGTTTAGCCTCCTTGATCTCGTGGTAGATCTACTCTTGTACTACCCATATCATCAATATTAATCGAGCAAGACGTAGGGTTTTACCTCCATTAAGAGGGCCCGAACCTGGGTAAAACATTGTGTCCCTTGCCTCCTGTTACCATCCGCCTAGACGCACAGTTCGGGACCCCCTACCCGAGATCCGCCGGTTTTGACACCGACAACTACGCTCTCACCGGGCTGGGGACTGGGAATAGCCTGCCTTTGAGCAGGCAACCTATGTGAAATTTTGGCGGTCAAGAACTTAGCCTCTCTCAACTTTAGCACGTCCTCCTCCGTGATGGAGGAGGGCATCCATCGGCCTTGAAGGTCGGAACCGGACATTAACAAAGGTCCGAAGCGCCTGGAATCTGGAGCCGAGGGTGTTGGAACTCGAGGCGACGGGCGAACTTGTTTTGAGATTGGGGAAAAGGAATAAGGCCCTGGTCTCTTTATAAGAGGTTGAATACCAGGAGCCCTCCCCGTAACCGTTTGGGACTCGCCTTTAATCGAGAAGACATGCTAACGGGCACGATTGGGTTACCCACGTCCATATTGATGAGAATCCCGTAAATGGGGGACACGATCTCTGCTTTAACAAGACGTGCCAAGGAAACCGCCTCGCAAAACACGCTGAGGTGGAGAAGTGAAAACGATTTGAATAAAGGCTTGGCCGTAGTGTGATGCCACGCTGCGGAATATGTCAGCAGATTAGATTTGTGTTAATATTATTATCTCGATGGCAATACGTGGAAACTTATTTTGCAGAGCCGGACACTACTCTTGGTGTTTACAAACTTTTATGAAGAATTTGCTGGAGGAACCCGCCCTGCAATGCTGAAGACAATCTACGCGCCGGACTCGTCGTCATTGAAGCCTGGTTCAGGGCTACTGAGGGAGTCCTGGATTAGGGGGGGTTCGGGTATCCGGACTATACCTTCAGCCGGACTCCAAGACTATGAAGATACAAGATTGAAGACTTTGTCCCGTGTCTGGATGGGACTTTCCTTGGCGTGGAAGGCAAGCTTGGCGATGCGGATATTCAAGATGTCCTACCATCGTAACCGACTTTGTGTAACCCTAACCCTCTCCGGTGTCTATATAAACCGGAGGGTTTTTAGTCCGTAGGACAACTTCATCATACAACAATCATACCACAGGCTAGCTTCTAGGGTTTAGCCTCCTTGATCTCGTGGTAGATCTTCTCTTGTACTACCCATATCATCAATATTAATCGAGCAGGACGTAGGGTTTTACCTCCATCAAGAGGGCCCGAACCTGGGTAAAACATTGTGTCCCTTGTCTCCTATTACCATCCACCTAGACGCACAGTTCGGGACCCCCTACCCGAGATCCGCCGGTTTTGACACAGACAGTTGGTGAGATTTTTGAATTGAGCCCTATAAACCTAAAAGGAGGGAGTAATTGGCAAATAGATCTCGCCGCCACCCCTCGCCTCCTGACTCCGGGTGCGCGTGCCCCCCTCAGCAAGTCCGCTCGCGCACCCCATGGAGTTGCTGGCCATATCCACTGGGGAATGGCTGGAAGACAGGCAGATGTACAAGATGCATCTCCCACATTTCTACAAAGCCTTCTCACGGATGCTCCAGCCGCTCGACTCCGTCGTGCTGGCGGTGCTGCGAGAGAATCGAGGGAGGAGATGGAGGGAGCGGGCGATGCGGATCCGCGACGACGCTCTCTCCTGGACCCAGTGCACGCGCGAATGGAGGGAAGCAGAGGAGGAAGCTGCGAGGGAGGAAGCCGAGGAGGGACCAAATCCGTTCTCTCACTCGCGCAGGTATGCTCGGATGTGCAAGGATCATGTGGATTGGGAGTTGCTGAATCTAGCCCTGTGGATCTACTTCGAAGGAGATTTCTCGGAGAAGCACATGATGCCCCACCCCAGTGAGCCGCCAATTGCGTTCGTTCGATGGGCGAAAGGAGAAGTGAATTTAGGAGATCCACACCGTGCTGCGAGATGGGAATGCCTGACTGGACTCCTGCCCACCAGCACGCCACCGGAGCCGGAGCAGGTGGATCCCCTACCTTACCTCTCCCCCAAACCTGCAGAAGACTGAAATTAGGCTTGCAATCTAGTGGTTATTTCTGCTTCCTGAGAGACAACATCTGGCTGGAGGATGAGCAGGAACCAGGAACTCCAATGAATTTCCCCTATCACAATGGGGGGGAGCGCCAGTTGGGCAGTGGTACGGCCCACCTCCGCCCCAAATGGGGGCACAATCTGGGCAGGCTCCTGTAATTGCCCAAGATCAATATGCTGGTGGTTCTTACTCTCAGATCAGTGGGAAATCTCAAGGAAAGAATCAGCAAAAGAAGAGATAGGACATCCAGAAAACTGCTCCTGCCCCTGCTTCGGGCCTTATGGCATACTCTGAGGTGATCTTCTACAACTATGGGGAACCAGGGCATCATTTGGATAAATGTGTCAAGCCCAAGAGTTTTTTTATCTGCAAAATGGTTACCCATAAAGTTGAGAATTGCCCTGTCAGAAGGAAAATCCACAGTTCTGCTAGATATGTTGGAAGTGATAGAAATACTGCTTACTTCCATGCAGTAGCTAACCAGAAGAGGAGCAAAACCCTCATTCACTCCCTTGATGGCCCTAATGGCCCTGTTACTGAGGTATATGAGATGCTGAAAGTGGCTAGTGACTTCTACAAAGACCTGTTTAAGAAAGAAAACTCTTCTGGGTTCTCTCTACAAAACAATTTTTTCTCTGCTTCTGAAAAAGTCTCTCCTGCTGAAAATGAGCTGCTAGAAGCCCCTTTTTCAGAGACAAAAGTGAAGGAAGCCATTTTTAGCTCTTATCCTGATGGGGCTCCTGGTCCTGATGTGATTCCCTTCTTGTTTTACCAACATTTTTGGGACTTGGTGAAAAATGATCTCTTAGATCTTTTCCAAGCCATTCATAGAGGAGAGTTGGATCCAGCAACTTACTCATGGGGGTCTGTTGGGGTCAAGTTAAATAACTGTGAAAGTGATTTTTTCCTTGCTGGTAAAGGCCTTAGGCAAGGTGACCCCATCTCTCTGCTTTTGTTTAATTTAGTAGTGGACGTTCTTACTAAAATGCTGAGCAAAGTTGCTGATCATAGTCTGATGGCAGGGCTCTGTCCTGAGGTCTGCCCTGGTGGCATCATCTGCCTTCAATATGCAGATGATACCATCCTTTTCTTAGACAATGACTCCACAAATGCTAGCAATCTGAAAATTGTTCTAACTTGGTTTGAACAAGTCTCAGGTATGAGAATCAACTACTTTAAAAGTGAACGCATCCCTATCAACATGGATGATCAGGAGTTAGCTGACTTCCTCTCTATTCTAGTCTGTAATAAACGTAACTTCCCCATTAAGTACCTAGGTATCCCTCTCCACTATGATAAACCGAGGAGAGAGGATATCCAACCCCTTCTGGATAAAATCATTAAAAGGATTGCTGGGTGGAGGGGCAAACTTCTCTCTTGCAGAGGTAGATTGATCCTCATACAAGCTTGTTTGGCTAGCATTCCAGTGTATCTCCTCTCCTTCTTCAAGTTCCCTAAATGGGCAGTGAACCTCATCAATTATCAGATGTCTCATTGCTTGTGGAATGATTTTGAGGGAAATAGGAAACTACACCTTGCTAATTGGGCCCTAGTCTCTATGAAAAAAGATTTTGGAGGCCTAGGCATACCTAACCTCCAAGAAATTAACATCTGTCTTCTAGGGTGTTGGATTAAAAGATTCTATGAGGAAGACCTGAAACCCTGGAAGGTTCTTATTGCCCATAAATACCTAGGAAATAAACCTAATATTTTTGTCCCTTCCTCCAACCCTAAGACCTCTAGATTATGGAAAGGATTAAAATCTATTATGCATGCTGTGAAATTTGGCTATAGATGGAACATAGGGGATGGGAGCAGAACCAGGTTCTCGGTAGATAGTTGGTTTGGCACATCCCCCCTAGCAGTCCAATTTTGGCCTATTTACTCTGTCCGCGATGAGCTTAACAAAAGTGTCAATGAAGTTTGGGACGGTCAATGCGTAAAACTCTCTTTAACAAAAGCATTACCTTTACTGCCGAGCCGGATGCCCTGATTTGGTAGCTGGACAATAAGGGGAAGTATTCCTCCAGCTCTCTCTATCATGTTATCAACTTTAGAGGGGTTCAACCCGTGTTTATCCCTGCTGTCTGGAAATTGAGAGTTCCCCCTAAAATTCATGTATTTCTCTGGCTTCTCTCCAAAAACAAATTGATGACTAGGGATAACCTTAGGAAGAGACACATCATCAAACCCCTTCATTGTGTTTACTGCTTGGAACAAGAGTCTTGTTCTCACCTATTTTTTGAATGTATAGTTGCTAAACATCTCTGGGCCCACATTGAGGAATATTTCTCTAGTCAGATTGGCTCATCCTTCGAATCTGTCGCCAGATTCTGGATTGCTACCAAAAGTACCCAGTTTTAAACACTGTTAGCTTAGCTGTCCTTTGGTGCCTCTGGAAATATAGAAATGCTATGATTTTCAGTAACACCTCCTGGATTTCCATTCCGCAGGTCTTGAGGTTGATCAGGAACTTGGTGAGGAAGGCGATTCTCTCCTCCGGATCGGACAAGGACAAGTTGATGGGCTTCGTGGAAACCCTAACACGATCCCTCCAGAAACCATTGGCGATCACTTGTGGTTGAACAAGGCTCGACCTGCTCTGGGGATGGACCCGTGGGCTAGTCTCAAGATCTCTGATGAAGATGATGGGCACCTGGCGCCGAAAAAGAGGGACATCCACCATGCTATGCCTTCCAGCCCGGTCTCTCCGCTTGCTTACTGGTCACCGCAGGCTGACACGGCCCCTCGGCTGAAGACCATGATGGCTTCGCTGGACCCTCCTTGTGTCATTTGAGTGCTCTATCCGCTCTGCCTTTGGCACCGCTCGGGTGATTTGTGTTATTCAGAGAATTTGTTCGTCCAACCCCCTAGTTTTTAGCTTTTCTACCTTTGCTTTCGAACTTCTCTTTGAGATGATGTATCAGAATATGTTGTGGTTTCGTTCTCAGCAATGGAACCGGGGAGATGCTCCCTGTTTTTCAAAAACAAATTATTTCATACGTTATTATATATTATTTTTATTGTCATCATATATTTAACAGATACTTACATATGTAAGAAAACAATATCCCACATCTTATTAACTTATAAAAACAATTTCTTAACAAATAAAATCTTGGATTGTTTTGGCACGAAAATCCTAGTGATTGTGTACAAAAGCTTGGTAAGATTTAAGGACGAATGTAATAATATCACTTATTATTTAAATATATTTATAACAAAATGCTCAGCCCCTTTTTATTTTTTGATAACATTGATGGCCCAACCCAACATTATAATTAGAATCAGCCCAGCAAAATCGTGTATTTCGAGAAAGTGCAAATGGCCTGTAATTTTTTAGGAAATAAAATAAACAGACCGCATAGATGCTACATTATTTGTTCACCAAGCCCAGCTAATGGCTGTAATTCAAAAAAAAGAAGATCAAATTGACTGTAAATTCTACCGCACAAAAAAAAAGACTAAAATTCTGAAAAAATGAGTTGAATGCGTGCCACATTTTTGGAGGCTGAAGTGTGGGCCAATAGGTCGAAGCCAATGCAAGTCGTTGTCAATTTAGTCAACAAATGATTCTGACATGTTAGTTGTTGGATTTTCATCCAACGACATGCATCCATCTTCAATCTCTCGTCTTCTTCCTCCAGCGCCGCCGGGACCACCTCCCGCCTCCTGCTGCTAGCAGCTCTGCTTAGCACGCTTCGCTATGAAGCGCTACTCCACCGTTGGCCAAGCCATCCCTCCACCCCTCCACACCTCCTGTTCTTCTCCATCGACTGCCGAACCACACCGCACTAGAACTAGTTAACCCTCATACACCTCTCCGTCTGTGACTCTACTCCCGCATCTTCCCATCTCCGGCTCGTTGTCATCCGGGGCCTCGCCGTCGTCCACCACCTTTGATGCGCTCGGCACGGCGTGGTCAACATGGTCAACGAACGACACCATCGGAAGTAGACTATGCGTGGAGAGGCTGGCAGCTGGCTCCATGGCCGCACACAAGGAAATGCCTCCTTATTATGTGCAAAATAATGATTCCTCCACCTGACATCTGGGAGCCACCGGAAGGGCCTCTGTATTTCACGAAATAAAGTGCCCCCCGCTGACATGTCAGACCCACCATCTATCTTCGCACGCAAGGAAGTGCCTCCTTATTACGCACAAAAAAATGAGTATTCCACCTGCCAGCTGGAACCCAGCATAGTGGGAGGTTGACTTGTGGGCCTACCAACTTGATGGGGATGGAGGGCTTTGTCAACTTAGTCAATACGAACGATTCTAGCTCATGTTACAGTACGATGTTCATCCAACGACCGTAGTGCTTCTTCAACCTCTGGTCTTCTTGCTCTAGCCGCCCAAACCAGTGCCGCGTGCTCCTGCCTCCCGTGGCCGGCTGTGAGGCCGCGGAGGCCTCACCGCCCCCTACTACCCCCACCGCTGGCCAGGCCATCCCTCTACTCACCCACACCCCCTGTTAATCTACGGCGAGAGTAGCCTCACACCGCAGCCGAACCAGTGAACCCTCGTACTCCTCTTCGTGTGGGCATCCACTGCTGCGTCTTCCTAGGCTCCGAGTCATCCCCTTCCTAGTCCTCACCGTCGTCCACCGCCCTGGTGCTCTCGACACGGCGTAGTCAACGTGGTCAACGACCGACTTCCATCGAAAGAGTACTGTACGTGCAGAGGCTGACAGCTGGGTCCACGGCAGCCGCAAGGAAGTGCCTCCTTATTACGCGAAAATAATTATTCCTCCACCTGACAGCAGGGACCCACCGAACGGGCCACCAGTATTTTGCAAAAAAAATCGTTTCCCCCTGACTGCTGGGACCCACCAGATGGGCCACCGTATTTCGCGAAAAAAACGTTCCCCCCGCTGTCAGCTCGGACCCACCAGAAGTGCCGCCTTATTACGCACAAAAAAATGAATACTCCCCCGGCTAGCTGGGACCCACCTTGCTGGGAGGCTGACTTGTGGGCCTACTAAGTTGACGGGGACGAAGGGCTTTGTCAACTTAGTCTATATGAACGATTTTAGCTCCAGTGACAGTATGATGTCCATCCAACGGCCGTAGTGCTTCTTCAACCTCTGGTCTTCTTGCTCCAGCCACCCAAAGCAGCGTTGGTCGTGCCGCATGCTCCTGCCTCCCCTGGCCGGCTGTGCTGCCGTAGAGGCCTCACCGCCCCCTACTATTCCCACCGCTGGCCAGGCCCTGCGGCGACAGCAGCCTCACACCGCAGCCGAACCAGTGAACCCTCGTAGTCCTCTCCGCGCGGGCTTCCACTGTCGCGTCGTCCCCTTCCTAGGCCTCGCTGTCGTCCACCGCCATGGTGCTCTCCGCGCGGCGTGGTCAACGTGGTCAAGGAACGACTTCCATCGGAAGAGTAATGTACGTGGAGAGGCTGACAGCTGGGTCCATGGCCACATCCCAGTTTTTTGTGATTTCCCAAGTAAGTGGCTTTGTCAGGCCTGTCGGGCTGCAAATCTTTCAAGACAAGGAGAGCTTTCATTCGGCTGGCCGAGAAAATGGCCCATCAGTAACGAGAAATGGGTTGTACATTTTTAAAACACATCAAACCGGCAATTAGTTTCAAATATCTTTTTTTTCATTTCAAGATTTTAAATTACATTAATTTTTATGCATGGAGAATTTGTTGGATTTTATATTGATATACATTTATTTTTAAAATCAGTTTGAATGTGAGTCGAAATTTTGGGATTAAAAACAGTTCGAACCGCATCGAAATATGCAAAATTTCTTATAATTTTTTAACCGTTGCCACAATATGGGCTGCAATGCTAACAAAAAGAATATGGGCCCCAAAAAAACCTTCAGAATTAGCAAATGGGCTATAAATTATTATAAATAATGGCAGATGGGCTGTATGCTGTCTTCCACAGATTTGAGGCTTTCCTAAAAAAAAGGTTGATGCACAAGCACTGACTGTCAGATGTCCATCCAACGGCCATCATGCTTCTTCAATCTCTGCTATTCCTGCTCCAGCCGCTCAAACAAGCACCGGCGGGACTGCCTGCTCCCTCCTCCTCGCGGCCGGCTGTGCTGCCGCGCAGGCCTCACCGCCCGACCGTACTCCCATAGCTGGCCTAGCCATCCCTCTACTCACCCACACCTACTGTTATTCTCCGGCGATGGTAGACGAACCAGTAAACCCTCATACAGTCATACTCCCCTCCGCGTGGGAAACAACAGCCGAGTCTTCCTTGCCTCCATGTCGTCCCCTTCCTAGGCCTCGCCGTCGTCCACTGCACTGGTGCTCTCAGCGCGGCGTGGTCAACGTGGTCAAGGAACGACTTCCATCGGACGTGGATTGTACGTGGAGAGGCTGACAGCTGGGTCCACGGCGGCAGCAAGGAAGTGCCTCCTTATTACGTGGAAAATAATGATTCCTCCACCTGACAGCAGGGACCCACCAGACGGGCCACCGTATTTTGCGAAAAAACCATTCCCCCCTGACTGCTGGGACCCACCAGCTACACCTTCGCACGCAAGGAAGTGCGTCCGGGCAAAAAAAACGATTCTCCCCCCTGACTGCTGGGACCCACCACCTACATCTTCGCACGCAAGGAAGTGCGTCCGGGCAAAAAAAACCAAAACGATTCGCCCCCTTGACTGCTGGGACCCACCAGCCCCACGACTGTTGGGATCCCACCAGCTACACCTTCGCACGCAAGGAAGTGCGTCCGGGCAAAAAAAACGATTCGCCCCCTGACTGCTGGGACCCACCAGCTACATCTTCGCAGGCAGTCGGGACCCACCTGGTCGAAGCATACGTGGCGTTGTCATTCTTGTCGCGAACGTGTACGTACATATATAGTGGTGGATGTAGAGGCGCGCATGTGTCGTAGTAGAGGCGGCCAGGGTGCAAGAAAGAAAATACGGCCACGTATGTGTACATACGGGCGGGGTCTCAAACGCCTACTCGCGCATACGTACGGCGAGGGGGAGTGTACATGGCTGGGTCGGAACGGAGAAACATCGTCGTCGTCCTGTTCATGGGGAGGCAACGGAATGCGTCGTGTTCATCGGGAGGAAACGCGGCTGGGTCGGAACGGAATGTGTGGTCGTGTTCATCGGGAGGGCTTGGATGAAAGAGGCGATGGAAACGAGGCCTGGCCTACCGCACAACAGAGGAAACGGACCTCCTACGGTCGAAACGGGGGTCTTGTTGATCGGGAGGGGTGTGGCGTACCGCAAAACGGAGGAAACGGACCTCCTACGGTCGAAACGGGGGTCCTGTTGATCGGAAGGGGTGTGGCATACCGCA